>NC_135552.1:23769680-24022180 GCF_964340395.1 Glandiceps talaboti
CGTTATTTTTCATCAAATGCCATCCTTAATTTTCGATTTAAAAAAAAAGTGAAAAAAGTTACAATCTAAAGCTAATCATGTACTAATTTCAAGTTGAAGAGTCATAAAGCAAGTATGTTTATTTGTGGATGTTACAATGTGTAGATTGTTAAACTGATGGACGGACGGACGGACGGACGGACAGAAGCAAGACAGACAGACAGACAGACAGACAGACAGACAGACAGACAGACAGACAGACAGACAGACAGACAGACAGACAGACAGACAGACAGACAGATAAATGATTGATCACTGGCCTATTTATCCCAGTTGTTATCTTTGCAATACACGCCATCAATTGACTGTTGCTATGGGCGTGGTTTTGTTACTTGGCATGTTTGCATACATTTATTGTCTGTTTATCTTTTTATATATTGTGTACATTGTCTATTTTAACAACAATGTCAAAGGAAATTATCATATAGAAATTAAACCTAATCAATCATTTGCAACACAGTGAGTAGTGAGTAAGTAATCAGATAGAGTGACGACTTTGATTGAGAATGTCAAGTTGGACCATAGTCTTGCTGCTAGACGTTCGGGCTTTCTTTCGATGCTATAACTATAAGCGAACGAAGTTCGCATGTGAGGGCTTGCCCGAACAGTCCTCGATAGCGTTGTTCGGCTGTGTGTCGTATTTTATCGGAAGAACATCCGAGGGCGAGCTGATAGACTAGTTGGACCATAGACCCTCCACCAAAGTGGTGGAGAGTCTATGGTTACACCGACACGGGGGCACACTTTTATCCTAATTACCATTTTTGAGCACTTCCAAAAATTGTACTATGATTCATATCAACACATTTAATTGATTTCAGTATAAAAATTGGGTATTTTTGACATATTAGTTTAAGAAATGACCGTATAGGTATTTGTACCACCGAAATTATGTAACTGGTTCAGCTATTTCAGGAAATGTGCGTGCAAGTGGGGTGTCTTTATATGAATATATGAATTTAGATTTTAACCTTGTAATAACTATTATTCTATACTTATTATTTTTTTCCGAACTCCTCATGAAGCAAAACTGACTGTTTACTTGATGTGATTTTTTTTTCACAATGACTGTCGTTCTCCATTCTGAGCAATCATATCATGTTGATCAACCTTTTTTATCGTCAGCACTCCACATTTGATGCCACACAACGCAATTACGTATGTAATGCAGATGTCTGCATATTTAGTTTATTAATAATTGTCATGGTACACAAATCTGTTTTTAGAATATTTATGGAACATTGTGACATACTGGATACAAGGCAAACCCTGCAAATAGAAGTACATAACGATGATAGGAGACTTGTAAGATCCTAGTTATGCAAAAGCTTTTAAACTATCAATGTGTAAGCACTAACATTTGACAATGATTTGATATTTGAAGTTAAACTTATAAAATTAGATTATAACTTGAAATAAAAAGGGCACTGTTCTGTTCAATAAACACAATCAGTAGCCTGTGAACACAGATGTGCAACTGATTAATAACATGTATCTGATACATCAGCAGCAATCTGTCCATGTAGCAAAAATCAAACGGGATAGGTAAATATCTGACACAGCCTGAGTACCTAACTGCTGTGAAATAATATATGTGTCGATGTAACTGCTGATCATGCTGGTTACAGTCAACTATAATCCCCTATCATTGTGGTGGTTTTTTATATCCGATGCAGTTTCTAAATATAGAACTGTTTTGGTCTCTGTGTGCGAAAAGTAGCAGTTGATAATGAGCAAGCGCTGGAAGAACACATGGAACCCAAAGAAGGTAAATTGTGCACTTTTTTGGACCGTTTTACATACTTTCATTCAAAAAGGGTGTATATATTGGTTATAGAATATGCATTGTGGTATTTGTCCGTAACTGTTTTCGCTATTTATACAATATATGGTTTATACATTATAAAAGTTCATGATAGGAACCCACCTTGCCTTTCTTATCATCCTATTCAGTAGCATCCCAAACAGACACGAATGGTATTCGTGGTCATGGAGATATCATGGCACATTATATTATTGGTGATCTCGGAAATAAGACTGTTGATACATACACGATCAGAACCTGTGATGAAATGTTTGATATTGGAGGACGGGTCGAAGGAATTACAAATGCAAACTTTCAACTTCGAAATGGAAAACTAAATAAACCAACTGTTGAGGAGAAATTTCTTTCGTCAGTAGAGAATGGAGATATTGAACTTATCACCGAATACCTAAAGGTAATCTGTAATACTATAAAATGATTTGTGGGTTACCCGTTACTTCTATGCAATATCATATATCACTGTTACCGATAATTTGATACAGTCGAATGATGGATGGAACATAAACGACCATGTTCTAAATTGTGTACATGTACATGTACATGTACTAATAATTGTATATAAATAAATATAGTCGTGTTAGCCTGAAGGTTGTATGCAACAAGGTTGAAGACCTATCATTGTTGACAAAGCTGATCATGCATACAAAATGCTACCACTGTTCTCTCTCTCTCTCTCTCTCTCTCTCTCTCTCTCTCTCTCTCTCTCTCTCTCTCTCTCTCTCTCTCTCTCTCTCTCTCTCTCTCTCTCTCTCTCTCTCTCTCTCTCTCTCTCTACACACACACACACACACACACAGACACACACACACAGACACACATACATACACACACACACATACACACATATGTGTATATGTATATGTGTGTATGCATGTGTATATGTGTGTACATACATGCTGTTTTAATATTTATGTCTCTCAGTAGAAGTATACATTACATATTATGCTTGTAGTAAATAGCAATCTTTCTTGAGTTATTTAATCAACAAGAAATCCCCTTGTTATTCGACATGTTGTTGTCTTCATTATAGCGATATGGTAAGTGTATAATTAACCATGAATCCAGTCGAGGTGGATACAAAGTCACAGCCTTACAGATCGCTGCTGGACAAAACAATTTGTTTATTGTCGATCTACTTCTCAGAAACGGTGCCTCTCCAATTCAGATGCCAAAATGTGTTTATCGTAAGTAATATTCACTTCCTTCAACAGTTTTCGATAATGGTTTAATTTGTATTATTTAAATGAAAAAAAGATATAAATTATGAAAAATGAAAATGGTTGAATTTGGCATTTAAAGTGCATGTACTTTGTTTTCTCCCTACTAAACTATTATTTCAATGATCTTACACTGGAAAGGAAGATGTCGCCACTTTCGCACTTTCTTTCTTGCAGCTGACACTGAGGGTGTTATCGCCATTCTTCACCAGTTAAATGTATTCAGAGCCATCTCTAGTCCAGCTTATATTGCCATGACAACGTGTGACGCATTGTCAAAGGCGTTCGATCTCAATGTTAGCATGAAAAACTTGAGCTCCAAATTAACGGGAACCATTAAGGTAAGTCTCTCTGGCTCAATCATGTTCCCTGGCATCCATAAACCGCATAATGCTCTTAAAATGAGTCGTTAATTCTCTACATTCTCTGTAGGAAAGTGCAAACATATGTTTGTATCTTTGAATAATTAAATATCATGTAAATGACTTGAATATTTCCATAATTCTCTGAACGAGAATAAACTATATCATACCATTATTATACCCCTATGCCATACAGTATTATATTAGACCCTATATTTCATAGAAGGTTATATTATAACCCTATAAATCCGTGACAAATTGCGTCCAAACACTACAAGCAATTAACCATTTTACCACATATTGCAAGATTATGAAGTGTATACGAGGTGGGCACCATCTCTGTTGAAATGTGAAAACAACAGCGCAAAGAATAATCCATATTTTATTATTTTATTATTATTGTTCTTTAATATCTTTTTTACACTTGTGTACCAAATAAAATTGCAAATTTTCTATAGTTGTAATAAAGTTATATATAATCTAATCTAATCTAATCTAATCTATTCTAATCTAATCTAATCTAATCTAATCTAGTCTAGTTAGCCAACATTAAAGTGTTACAAGCCTTCACCCTCTTGCAGAGTGACCTATTACGTCCAGTCAATACCAAAAGTTACATTTGTTGCAGAAGGGCTGGACGCAATTTGTCACGGATTATATATAATTATATATATATATATATATATATATATATATATATATATATATATATATATATATATATATATATATATATATCATACAATGCTTTATTTTGCAGAACGATTACAGGGATTTAATAGAGAACATAGCACGGTTCAGTCGAGAATTGATTGGTTGCTGTGAAACAAAATCAGAACTTGAAACCGTTCTCTTTGGATCAAGCAAACCGTGCAAAAACAAGGCGGCGTATCGTTGCTGTCGGTGCTGTCGGACTATTGAAACACCTTGGTTAACGATGAATAAAGCACTAGCCACAAATCAGAAAGAGGTATGCTAGTATCATGTTTATCTGTATCCTTAAATGTCAGCGATGGTTGCAATACATACTCATACGTTATTCTAAAAGGGAATGTGTTTGTAAGTAATCCTTGCACATGCATCTCGTAGTGCAAGGTATAACACAGATAATGGTATAAAACGCGTAAAACATCAATAGCTACGACACATGCCCATACATATAGGCCTACTAGTACTTGGAAATACGGCAAGATTGTACGAATAACGAATAAATAATACAGGTCTATGAAACTGAAATATAGACAGACTAAAACAATTGAAGAGTTCGTTGTTATAAAATACAACCTATGTTATCAAATAAATAAAAGTAGTTACACAGGTAGTCGTCAACTGTAAACTAATTATTTATTTATTTACTTATTTATTTATTTATCTTATTATTGCCTTTATTTATTTCCTTTGTTTATCCTTGGTAGCTCCTTAAGTAGCCAGTACTTCTTTCCAAGGAGGCCGAGACTAGTTAATGTTAGCTAACCTTTTTATTGCTTGTTCATCTATACCAGCACAACGTTTTCAACTCAGAATGAGACCACAAGGGAAAATTACAGTGGTTGGAGACTTAGGTTTGAGACTCAAGCATGGCCCCAAACAAGAAGTCTACGATATAACGCGAATCTTCGGCCCTGAAAAAGCATACTTTGTTTTCAAGACAAATACTTCCGTTTTCTCATATATCTAAAGTTGCCATTGACGAAATCACTAATAGGTACTTTTGTTGTTACGTGATGTTGGTACATGGCCCGGTGGTGGCAGTCCCAGTCGAAGCGGGCACGCATGCTTGTTAGGAATTTCACGGAAAAGGGGGTGTTTTTCGTCGACCATCTGGGTCCGTGGAATCGTAAAAAGTGGTACTTTTTCAAATCACCCTCCGAGAATAGGAGAATAGTGTACGTGCAATGTATGGATTAGGTGTCCTTGAAGGTAAAACCTCACGGATTTCGGAAATAAGGGGGTGTTTTTTGCAGTGATTTTCTCCCAGATTCACTAAAAAAATGGGGGGTGTTATTATTTGAAATATTCTGGGAAATTTCGCTATTAAATGGGTACCCACCCATCCAGGGACTGCCACCACCACCGGGGCACATGGTAAGCTTATGTCGCAGCAGTCGGAATTATGAATTGTTGTGTATGTTGTATATATGACACATGTTGTATATATAAATAGAGCCATGTGATGCAACAACACATGCAAAGTTGTTTTTTGTAAAGTTATTTTAGTACACAGCTTAGTCGTAAAATATGAAATTTTTAATTCCATTGTTCTGATAGGATGGACTTCACAATATCAGTGCATCACATTGTATACATGACAATAAATTCACGTATTTTGTAAAAAATAATACTAATGTTTTACGGCTTCAGTTTGTTGCAGATTATAGTTGTCAGCAAATCGTTACATCAGAATGGGCAAAAGGACAGCCAAGATGGAGTGAAAATAGTGATGGGTGGAGGCGAACCTTGTTGTATGGTGCTTACACGTTCATGATTTATGGCCTTCTCCAGCCCTTGGTAGCTCTTATTTGTATCATATGGCCATACAGCTTTATAGCTAAGCAAGTTTTTCAACCTAAATCCTCATTCTTATTTCATACCTATTCGTTTATGTGTTTTCTGTTTGTGCACGTCTATCAGTGTTACATGTTAATCACAGCTCACCACCCTACTGACGTAATGGACTTTAGCAATCTCCGAAATTCCGATATTATAACGCTTGTGGTGCCCTTTGTGTATGTGGCAATTTGGCAAATTGGAAGTGTGGTGTTAATGTTCCAAAGAATAAGATATAAATGGTTCAGCATATTTCTATCTGAAAATGGCAGTGAGTTTTTGTTCCTTATATCTCTGCTAGCCATGCATGTACACATGGTTATCAACTTCTACGGTCCAGAGTCGCTCAAACTACCTTTTTACAGCGTCCGACCAATGGCATGCATTTCAATACTGCTTGGGTTCTTTCAAGTCTTAGTAATTCTGGAAAACAGCAATTTTCTTGGAAGACTTTTAATTTCATTTCAAATGATGATCTCAGACGTTGCCAGATTCTTCATTGTCTTCTTTATCATCGCCTCATCATTTGCACTTGGTATGTTTGTTTTGTATTACAATGTCAGGGGAGCTGATGATGGTATTGATAGGTGAGTTACAATATTGAATTCTCAATTTATAACGCTTGTCATGAGAAAATATATTAGTAGGCATGGATTCTCAGTTTCTCGGTCTCTGTCTCTCAATCTATCCGTCTTTCTGTCCGTCTGTCTATCTATCTATCTATCTGTCTGTCTGTCTGTCTGTCTGTCTGTCTGTCTGTCTGTCTGTCTGTCTGTCTGTCTGTATGTATGTCTGTCTGTCTGTCTGTCTGTCCGTCCGTCCGTCCGTCCGTCCGTCCGTCCGTCCGTATGTATGTATGTATGTATGTATGTATGTATGTATGTATGTATGTACGTACGTACGTACGTACGTACGTACGTACGTATGTATGTATGTATGTATGTATGTATGTATGTATGTGTCTTTCTGTCTCTGTCTATCTCTGTCTATCTCTGTCTCTCTGTTTCTGTCTGTCTATCTGTCTATGTCTCTGTCTGTCTGCCCCTCCCTCCCCCCTCCCCCCCCTCTCTCTCTCTCTCTCTCTCTCTCTCTCTCTCTCTCTCTCTCTCTCTCTCTCTCTCTCTCTCTCTCTCTCTCTCTCTCTCTCTCTCTCTCTCTCTCTCTCTCTCTCTCTCTCTCTCTCTCTCTCGCTCGCTCTCTGTAAACTGTATTTGCCTGGGGTAAAAACAAATGAAGTAACCTTGAGTTTGCCTTGCGTAGTCCCGCCTTGTACGTTAATAGCTACCTTTTCTGATTTAACGCTGGTATGATTTTGAAAGTTATAATGAACCGTATGTATCGTGTATACGCCATATGGAATGTAATAACATCTATCAAATGTTGAACCCGATGTTTTTTGTTTTAATTTTTTTTTGATAAAGCACTAATATTCTTTAAAATGCTTAAGTATTTATTTATATCTATAACTACATTTATATTTCCATTTGACAGTTGTGTCCTCCATGTCACTTTTCCTGTATTTTTTCAGCATAGACAGCACATTGATCAAGTTATTCTGGGCATTGTTTGGAATGCACGACCTCGGATCCTTGTACCTGCCTCGTATACAATTGGAGAATTCAAGCGATCTCGCCAAAAACATGACTCTCTTTGAGGCACTTGACTCTCAACGAGAGATAGTACAGATGTCTGGTACGCTACTTTACTCAACGTTTTGTGTTACTGTCATCCTTGTGTTATTCAATGTCTTCATTGCTATGATGTCTGACAGATATACAAAAATACAGGTATGAGAGTATAAACCTTCGTTTACAATTATAATGCATTTTAGTGTACTTGTCTTTGTTTAAAGCGTTAGATCTCGTTATCACATATATTTATCTTCATAGTACCTAAGTGACTGCAACATGTGGTCGTTGGTTGTCTGTGTCTTATATTGGAATGCATCGTACTGTGTAATTAATTGTTTTTAGATAATTGGGCAATATGTTAACGATGCAAGCTCCAAATTTCATATAATTTCATATAATCAAAAGGGGTACATCATGTATAATACCTATAACCCAGAATTTTGCATTCAAACAATGTGTGTAAGACTAAAATGTCTATGGTTTTGCCCTTACGGGAGGCATTCAGTTTAAATCTAGTTATCATAAAACTAGTTTCCCATTATTTTTAGATTATTAACAATAAATTTTATAAGCTACAGAAAACGTGGCCGTTTCATGCGCACTTTAACTAGCTTTCATATCGTTCTTGGTAACTTATGTCAGTTCGTATATCATTGTATATAGGAAAATATTAGTACCGAATGGAAATTTATATTAACACAACACCGAATGATGTACATAGATAGTGGGATAACATGGAATCTACCTCCCCCTTACAATATCATAGCCTTGCCATGGTATTGGTTCCTTCATAGCTGTGAAAGGTGCACATGTCGAGGAATGACATCTCAGGAAGAAGTAAGCAACGATTATTTTGATTAAATTTGTTATAATGTTCACCATTTCTTTGTCAATTCAAATTCAACAATCCCATCTTACATAATTTCTACGTAAAAGTTTGAATTTAACGACATAATTCAAATTCGGTGTTTATAATCTACAGAATTTTGTATTTTTCCAGGCTATTTGGCATACCTCAGACAGATACAACCATTATGAACAGGTATGTATACGTACGTAAACAACAATTTAGTTTTAATAGTTTACACATTCTCGCAAACCAGAGCAGTTATTTCCTCCGCGACATTGCGAAACCTCTTGACAGCGAGTCTTGGACGGTGCCGTAACAGAGGGTGTGGTTGACGGTGCCGTAACAGAGGGTGTGGTTTACGACGATGAGTTTTCAGAGACTTTTTGCAAACGATTGTTCATTTTGAACTATCTGATAGAAAATATGCCTCAAGCACAGACATGAACCATTGAATTTTAAGTTCATTATTTTGAAATATTGTGAATTCTTTGGTTAATTCTAATTCTGAGTCATATTTTGCTTATGACTACAGCTTCTGCGAGAACTCCTTCATCGATATTTTCTGAAGAAAGAAAAGGGAAACGAGACTACTACTTGATACTACAAGACAATGAACAATTACATTTTGAACTTTCACTCTCTATATCACCCTTACATAATTACAGCGTGGAATGTATGTATGTATGTATGTATGTATGTATGTATGTATGTATGTATGTATGTATGTATGTATGTATGTATGTATGTATGTATGTATGTATGTATGTATGTATGTATGTATGTATGTATGTATGTATGTATGTATGTATGCATGTATGTGTGTATGTATGTATGTATGTATGTATGTATGTATGTATGTATGTATGTATGTATGCGTGTGTGTGTGTGTGTGTATGTATATATGCATGCATGAATGCATGTTTGTTTGTTTTGTTTTTTGTTTTTTGTTTTGTTAGCTTAGAAATTTTTTAATTATAATGTTTTCAATACCTTGTTCTGGATCAAATGTTTTGTACATTCGAATTACAGAAATAATTCTTATATTCTTATACATTAACTATAATCAATTATATGTCTTGAAATCAGTCGCATTTACATAGAAAATGTTTTTTTGGTGTTATGCAAACTTATCATGGCTGAGTTGTCCGCATGCGCATACTCATTGGTATGTAAACATAATAGGAATAAGTTTGACATTTCAAATTAATCCATAATGATGGAACAGTTGTCGTTTGTCAGTCTATTTCACTTATTGAAACGACAGATATCCATGTAAGCCGTGACTGGTTAGTTGTACTACATGTAATCACATTTGCTGCGTAGTTAATGATGTGGTTAGGGTCAAAGGTCAATCGAACGATTTGTAGTACGAAAAATAGAAATGATGGTCGTTTTATGTCACAGCGAGTCAACTGCAGTTAACCTGAAAGAAAGTGAATGCAATTTAACTTTTCATCATGTTTAGGTCTGTAAAAGTTACATGTACATTCACTCTTACAAGAATCATGTATTTCAAAACTATGTATTTCATTAATTAAGGATGACCACCACCACCACCACCACCATCACCACCACCACCACCACCACCACCACCACCAATGTATCATACATTCCTATAATAATAAGATATGTATTGATATTTAGAATGGTATATGCTGAATTATTTTCTAATTATTATTAGAGTGATAGTGTACAGGCACCAGATGTTTACTCGTCCTTGAAAATACATATCTGGTTTAACACATGCACACAGCAGGTAGAATTACCGAGTGTGACCATATGGTTCATTTACTTCCTCCTATGAACATCAAAAGTATGGTAGCTTGTCAAACTCATTTACATGTAACTGTAGTTCCTATCTAAATAAAATACAGTGTTTGAATTCATCAGGTTTGCATCGTACATGTATAGTTTGCTATCTGGTAAGCTATATTCATTACTTGAATTGAGTTCTGGAACACTCATGCTTGATAATTCATCAGATGAGAAACTATGAAGTATGGTGTATTTAAACTGTGTAAAGACGGTAATTTGACAATTTTAATAACCGGACCATGCATGGATAAACGTGACAAAGATAAGGAAGTATTCAAATTAACATTTTTGTAAAACTATGGGCTGCATGGAACACCAGTTTGTTGTCACTTTAATTTGAATGATACTGATTATCAATCATTTTCAGGATATCGGTTTTAAACAATAAAAGGCCTACTTGTTACGTCGTGGACTGTTGCTTTATTACTATACAAGCTTAATTTTTTTTTAAATCACAAGAAACGTGTATTGAACCTGTTTCCCTTCTATATATGCGAGAGAGAGAGAGAGAGAGAGAGAGAGAGACAGACAGACAGACAGACAGACAGACAGACAGACAGACAGACAGACAGACAGACAGACAGACACACACACACACACACACACAGAGCAAGAGAGCGAGGTATAGATTGACAAACAGACAGACAGACAGACAGACAGACAGACAGACAGACAGACGGACGGACGGACGGACAGACATACAGACAGAGAAGACTCCGACTTATGTTGTGAAATATATATATATATATATATATATATATATATATATATATATATATATATATATATATATACGAGGTATATTCAGTACATCAACATCTCCTGACGAGTATATATATATATATATATATATATATATATATATATATATATATATATATATATATATATATATATATATATATATATATATATATATATATATATATATATATATATATATATATATATATACTGTATATATATATCACGAAGCATGCTATACATATGTACTTGGTACATGGGATGCAGCGCTTTACAATACTTGGCCAGACTCCACAATTTTCTCGGTAATTAGCAATATGTGAAACTGCTGAGGTGGAAAACGCCAAACAGCGATAAAAACATAGTACTTCGTTTGTTTTTAGCAGTTATGGACGCTTCGCGGATAGGGGACCTGTATGACGCACACCCTCTAAGGAGCAATGCTTCGTGCATATTCTGTCGGCCATCTTGAATATTGTGACAGTCAATCACCGAATGGTAGTTGATTTCCGGGTTGCAAACTGGTCGAAGTTTGGCACTGATCTGCAGCATATCAACGAAATGATCACACTAATAACAACTGTCAGGACAAGGTGTTTAAGGTAAGATCTCTTATTGACATCTGATGATTTCACCAAAGTGCCAGGTGACAAGAAACACTGTCTGCGGAGAGTTCTTCCTTTTTTCAGTCACTCCCCTTTGCTTCGTTATGGAATACTCGTAGGTAGATTTACAACTTCAATGGTGTTCGTCTGCAGCGACAATAATGGAACAGAATGTTTGACATGTTCAGTAAAAGCCTACATTGGAAATCAAAAGAAGGGGGCTAGCAATAGCTTCATTTATTCTCCATAAAGTAAAAACAGGTGTGATCGTACACCTGCTCGAACTGCGAACACTCCTGATCGGAACGTTCCGATGTGTGGATACATTGAACGGTGCAGTGGTGAGCAACTTGTCCAGGAAGTACGGAAAAATAATGTTATTGCAACTCCGTCATTAGTACGTGGAAATAGGAAAAAAATATTCGTACACATGTACAAAATCAAGATAGTTATCTTCATGAATTGACCCACTCTTTTCGATGTCAAGGACAAGTGATCTTGAACTGAAGGCCATTTTGGCCATATATGCATGAAGATTTAGATTCGACGCGGTTGGGCGTCTTCTTAATCTTAGTAAACCATTTCATGTATATTTTATAAATATAAAAATTCACAAGTTTACACAGTGTAAGCGTATATTTGTAATAATATCAACACATGATGTGTTGACTGGCAAATGATGAGATGGTGAAATTCAGTAACATACAATATCACCACGAATGTTTGGGCTTTGGTGCGTGAGACAGGGACCAACAGAACACTCGTATTGAGTCGTGAAGCATTGTGGGGTTTGGACATATACTTCCGTCTATTCCTTTGTCGTATATTCAATAACCAATGACTCAACCAAGTTATCATTATGTGTATAACAGTCATTAAAGATTTTTTTTCGTATGTAGCTAAGACAGAATTAATCCCAATATGTTGTGTTACGATCTATTACACTTCAGTGCAGAAATGTCTTAGAATACGGAGAACACCATTCATATATGTCACCGATGGCAATAACCATATAACTACACAAGTTACAAGTAACTTGTATAAAGTGCTTGTTTTAGTAGCAACATTACACAATGATTTTTTTTTAAATCTCCCAATAACAGATATCAGCACCATAATCTTTCTTTATCCTTGTTGTTATCTTGTTATTAAACAATTTCTTTTCCCAGCAATCCCTACTATATGTGATAGTGTGGGGACATTCAAAATGGTATCATTCAGTGTATTAGTTTTGATTGATAATGTTGGCCCAATATTCCAATATTAGGGAGGGTCGTATGTGTGTAATACAAATAACAACCCCCCAGCTCACCTTACTGTACTAGTTTTCCTATACTAGAGATGTGCACTATTTGTGATAGTTGTATTGTTAGTTGGTACATGTATGCGTCATGTATCAGGACTATGAATAGTTACATCATATACATTAATAGTCCTGCTTACAGACAGAGTAAATTGGGACTCTATTCAGACATTATCCCTTTGCTTCTACAAACAGATATAGACATGAAACTTGAACTTACCAGAAATGTCAGTAACTAAAGAATTAAAGGGCCCAACAGTAAAAAAATAGTGATCAGTGCCATATCTACTCATTTGACTTCCCAGTACAGTAGTCTGGATACCAACATGGTCTCTCACTAAACCACAGGTGTAAATTGTAACAATACCGTATACGAACTAGACTAACTTCCCAGTAGTCAACATGATCTCTAAATAATCCACAGGTGTAAATTGTAACAATACCGTTTAGGAACTAGACTAACCTCCCAGTAGTCAACATGGTCTCTCGCTAAATCACAGGTGTAAATCATAACAATACTGTATATGAACTAGACTAACCTCCTAGTAATCTGGATGCCAATATGGTCTCTAAATAAACCACAGGTGTAAATTGTAACAATATCGTATAGGAACTAGACTAACCTCCCAGTAGTCAACATGGTCTCTCGCTAAATCACAGGTGTAAATCATAACAATACCGTATATGAACTAGACTAACCTCCCAGTAGTCAACATGGTCTCTCGCTAAATCACAGGTGTAAATCATAACAATACCGTATATGAACTAGACTAACCTCCTAGTAATCTGGATGCCAATATGGTCTCTAACTAAACCACAGGTGTAAATTGTAACAATACTGTATAGGAACTAGACTAACCTCTCAATGACAAGAGTCACTACTCAGATGATTAAAAGTCACGAACTTGGAAATTTTCATAATTTTAAATGCTGGGTTCAAACATCCCTCTATTTATAACCAACTTACATATGTTCTACAGCATATCCGATATGGCAGTGTATTCTCACATACATAGGGGAGAAATTATGAAACATTCCAATTTCAAGATTCTTGGTTATAGGAGCAAGTGGGGACTTATGTTATCAAAGAGATGTGAAATAAGTAGATAGCTGATCATTCACTTGCTAATATTTGAACATTGGGCCTGATGTTTTGTTTGTTATTGGCAAGCCAGCCCAGTGCTGGCACTGCTAGGTTGTTTGTCATTGGCAAGCCAGCAAAGTGCCAGGATACTAGGATCAGGCTAGTTGCACAGCTTTTTGCAGATTGGTATTGAAGGACAGTTGTGAGAATTGAGTCCCAACTTATACTGCATCTACAAGCAGGACTACATATAAGTATACTATATATAGTTGCAGGCTGAACATAGTAGATGTGTAGGCTAGATCTGTAAGTATTATGTAAGTGTGAATCAAAGTATCTTCTCAAATCTTGTTATTCAATATTCTTTCAATGACCTCTGTATCCACCCTTGACTGAATCACAAAATAGATAAACAAAATATTTCAATGAAGAGATAAACACCAGAGTACAATGCATGTATTATAATGGTAAACCTAGATTTTAAGTTTCAGCTGAATCCATGTAGATGAACTCTCCACATTTTCACTCAAGGACAGGTCCAGCCTGAATATGACTCATGCAACTTGTATATCTATACATTAAAATAAGTGATGTATTTACTGTATTTTAATGTTGAAGGTTTGTTTACCAATCACATATACATTATGAAACCAAATCAATACTGCTTTAGAGATTATTTCACTTGTTATAGTGTAATGTGTTTGTTTGACAGGGTCCATAGTACATTGTACTAGCCTGTGTAGTAGAACTCAGATTGTAATTCACTCATGTACATGTATAGTATTTGAACACCTGAGGTTACATTGTTTTCAATGGAGAAAGTGATGATAATGTAGTGGTCCGTATATTTCAGTATTGAATGGAAATCAACCCAGAACTGTTTCCTTATATTGACTAAAATCAGCCTGGAACTATTTTGAAAAAATAATTCTAAAAAGTTTTGTTTACACATAGATGTTGGAGGGGCAATTTCCCCTCCACTGTCTATTTTTCCCCTTCACTGTTTACATTAAAATCAAACTTTATATCTGACAAAGACATGCTTGTTGATGGAAATTCTGTTGTAAACCTATTTATGCTTTAGACTGACGTCAGAATTGAATTTGTATAAATGTATGGCAACAGTTCATTGATGTAACTTTGTCCTATTAAATGTATGTCATCAAAAGTGAGGTACTATCCTAGCACATGCAATATACCAGGATGAACACAGGCAATCGATAGTTTACATTACATGTAAAAACAATATTTGACATTTACATATAGATAAGTGAAATATCATTCAGTCATTCTCGTCACTGGAATCAGTTTCACTTTTAATAAATAAATCTGACGATACTGCTGTTTGAGTCATTACTGTGTTGGTACATGTATGGTTCATGCTTGTCTAGTGCATTTGATTTTGGGAACAAACAGCTAGCTATTCAAAATAACCGCTCCCATGGTGAACACCAGATTTTAGCATACAGGTACTGCATCACCATTTCCTTTGTTATTGGGAAGTGCTGATATGTAGAGTAGGATATGTTGAACTGGGTACTCTGCAGTGTACATGCTACAGGATGTTGTGTTTGATGTTAACCACTGTGATAGACACAACTTTGTTTTCAAAATTATGCAAATAAGGTTGACCACATAAAAGCACATCTAAATATAATAATCCATTATTGTTATTACAGCAATGAGTGTCAAATTAAATAGAACAGTTCTGATGCAAAGTCAAAGTTTATTCTTTGTTAAATTTCCTGATGTGAAATTTCTTGCATGAAAACAACATCCATGGAGACATGTAATAAATATATTATTATTATAGCCTTGATATTGGGTTATATGCCTTTGATGCAAGGATACATGTACATCTTATCCTTGCCCTCAGGCATATAACTAGACTGTAAGATACGTCATGACGTTTCGACCTCACCGTTAGGGGTTGGCCGATGGTTGAGGGCGCCCCGCCACGGCGTACCTTACAGACTAGCATATAACCCAATATCAAGGTAATAATATATTATATCAAACCAAAAGAATTGAGTCCAATTTGTTTGCATTGTGATATAAAATAATAAGGCAATGTTTTTATGTATGCACAGTGTCTAAGTAGCTATACATATATATATGTGACTACATTCATTGTACGTAAGGTGGAGATTTATTAGCTGAGAATCGACAGGTGTCACATAGTGTGAAGGTATCCTGTCAAAATCTAAAATAGTCAATATCTGTTAAACTGGCATATCCTACCTAATGTTACGCTCTGAACTGGACAGACTTGGTAAGAAAATCTGTTGCAGCAGTAGAGGTAAGAGATCCTGGACAAACTAACAAGATATCAATTGTTTCATTTTCATCAGTGATGCCAGGAAATAACAGAAGGGTGGACATGCCACACCCTATGTATCATATCCACGGAAACCACTTATTGTGCTTAGGTGTAACTTTTTTAAAAAGTCAATTCTTGCATTATGATTAAACTGAAGAATTGATGGTAAATGTAACGTTTGCTGTGTTCATTTTAGAATGTCCAGGTTTTTGCTACCTAATGATGAATTTGATGATGTGACATCATTTCCCACAACATCTGGTACTAAATGCAGGGCTCATTGAAGGTGTACAGGATAGTATTCTTGTAATTGTGTAGTTTTTATCAGACTAACATGAGTTTCAAACTTTGTGAAGTGGGTTACATGTAATTGAAACATGTTCATCAAGTGGACTCTATTGTGTCTTTGAAAACAACGTCTATTTTGCACTGGAACTGTAAACATGATTAGTCATCACATATCTTTCATTGTGTTGAAAGATCACTGAGAACAATTTTGTTAGCAGCTTCCTGTTGGTGAAGACCCTTCTATCATTCAGAGTGTTGTACGTGCACAAATCAGCTGAGCTGTGTACTTTGTTTTGGTTTCAATACATTTCATGTCAACTCAAGACATTAAGCATCCAATCCACCAGAAAGAAAGACCCATATTTCCCGACTGGCTGTTCATGTCAAAAGTCATTAAGCAAATCCTTATTAACAGTTGAAGACTATGGTGAGAATTTCCATTTGAAGAGTTTTAAGGTCACTTCTACCATATAGTAACTCTGCACTCATGTTACAAACAGCTTTACAACCTGTGTACTGTAGACTTTTAAGAGTTTATTCTTGTTTCACATCATTTTATTAGGAATGTTTCTATTCACTCACATTCACAGTGTTATCCTCCTCTCTTTCTAAACTGGCCTGTACACCCCATGCTTACATTTTACTGCAAGACTGTTAGTGTGTATACACATTGTAATGTATGTGCAGATATAATGTTGACATCTTTTGGTGATAGTTCAGTGATGTCACTGACCCAACACGTAGGTAACAGGGTACAGGGTCTCTGGGGTGGCATCAACAATGCTGTTGTCATCTGGATTTTAGTAGCTTTGAAACTGAAGATAATGTCCGATATACTAAGAAAGAGGCAACAATGAATCAGGCCTACAGCCTAAAAGCAAAAAGTATGTATAACTACATGTAGACAGTTTGCAGACAAAAACTCCCAGCTTTTCAAAGTATATCATTCTAATTCTCAAAATATAGCATAAATGTACATCTGTTCCTGATGAAGGGAGAAATTGGTTCATTGGCCAATGGAGTTGGCATAGTTACAAGTTTTCATTTTTTTTTTTTTTTTACCAACAACCTTGCATGTTTACAGATATGAATAGCTATGGGCTGACCATCTGGTACCAGATGAAGGTGTCACCACCTGTCCAAATACTTGTTACATTTGAATCAGTTTTATTCTAAGGAAGTAATGGTATAATCATTTAGAGTGTATGTACAAATGTAATATGCAGGTATTAATACATACATGTAGTACTGCACTTTGCACTTTGGATTTGTCCTTATGTGTATAAAAATCAAAGCATGGAAATAACAACTTGATAAGATATGGGGGGGGGGGGGGAGCAACCAATATTATCCCATTGTATGGTCTAAGTTTAGCAATCTCACAAACGAAAGTTACCCCACAAAACAAGTTCGAGACATACATACATGTACATTGTTCAATTGTTACCATAGAACAATGCTAACATGTTATGAATATATGGCTTCATACAATATACAAGTCTATTGGTAGAGTTTAGGATTTATATCTTAATTATTCTACAGTGTACTTCCTCGTAATATTTTTAGATGTTATTGCCCAATATTTTTCTTCATTCAATTAAGGAAAATATGAGTGAGCTAAGGGGCCTTTGTCACTACTGCTGACCTAAGGGGCTTTAGTCACTACTCGTCTAACGACTCATAGTGACAACCCTTAGATCATGAGTATTTTCCAGCTGAATGAAGAAAAATTCAAAAATATTGGAGAATAACATAATTATACCACCGCCAATAATATTTTAAAAAATCGAGGAAAGTATTAAATGACAATTTTGAACATTTTGACTCGTATTTCGAACACAGCAGAACCAATGATGTAGACAAGCATTTGTTGTGACATAGACGCTCAGAGTATATTCCATATTTTTTGTTCAAGTTGGCTTATGCATGTTATAATGGCTGTTGTTATCAAGACTACATCACTGGATTAAAAATATACACATAGTCTGAGAACTAATGTTCATGGACTCTTGGTGCATAGTTACAAAATATATAAATATACACAGTCTTACATTGTCCTGTATAAATAGGAGGTACCGGAAGCAATCACTGTTTCTAGGTGTGAAATAACGTAATACATGTATGTGTTTCACTACTTGTTTTATAGAACTCATGATAATGATAAAGCCTTATCATTTTATGTCCTTCTGTAAACTAAAAATATATTTTACAAGAGATTGTATTTTCTGTTGTTATAGTGAAACTCATACCCCAAAAAATCTGTAACTAATATATATACATGTCTGGTCCTTGTACCTTGCTTAGTTCCTTTAAGGAACTACATTTTTTTTTGTATTTCCATGGCCCTCATCAGAAATGGTCTTTCTTGTATTTTCAAATAATGTGTATATATTTTTCTTTTCTGGTGGAATAAAATTCAATATTCAATTCAATTTAGCAACATACATGTAATATTTTGTTGATACCGTGATAGTTCATATTTTAGAATAAGTGCATTCTTTGCAAGCCAGAATGTATTTTACCACTGATACTAATTAATGATGCCTTACAGAGAACTTTAGTTTACAACAATTGGATAATTGTGTTGGAATCACACGAAGGATATATATACATTGTAATTTAACATTGATTGAAAGCAATATACTGACATATGTTGTATGATTGTACACATGGCCTTTGTTGGTATCAACGTGAGTGCACTTGTGTGTACATGTTTGTCAGAAAACGCAATTATTTGACAAATATCATACTTTCTATAAACGCAATGCTGTCAGTTTGTCTGTCTGTCAGATTATGTCACCAGTACCCAGTGAATGATATACATACATACATGTAGAGGTCATAAAATTTAATCCTTTTCGAAACTGGTGTACAATGTACTAACACAAATTGGACAAGACAAGTTTCACTTTCTGTGCTTGTTGGACGGCATATTTTCCATAGTGAAGGCTTTTATGTGGACACAAAACAGAACTAGGAAAGTAAGATTATTTGTGCCTCGAAAAAAACACTGTCATGGAACATGTACAGTTGCAGTTGTACATGTAGTAGCTTTTGGTCTGTGCAAAGGGAAAGGAGATACCTGTATACATGGATGTCACACATTCTTAGTTCATATGCAGGTCTATGTATGTATGGGAAACATTTCTTTTGTCTGATATCATTTTAACTTGATCAAATGTTGAAGAAGTCACAGCAAATACATGTACAGTACACAAAGCAAGGAAGGGAGGTACAGTAGCTGATACTCTGTTTGTAACATGCATCCAGATTGATGATGAAGGAGAATTCAGATATATTAAGTAGGTGTATTGGCAAAGCATTCCTTGTGGTATTCATGGTAACTTGACCTTTGACCTTGTACAAGTGTGAAACTAGTTCGTTCCAATCAGCAAGTTCACATCTGAAGCATTGACCTCACTCCTGTATTTTGTGAAAATAAGCTTATGATTATTCTTTCTTTCTTTTTTTAAACTTTTTACAAGATTGAAGGTTTTAGTATGTTTTTAAAAGGGTTGAAATTCCACCATAAACAAGGCTCATAAGTGCATGCCGATAGTTCACTGTGAATATGGTGTTCCTGTAGTCCAAGCAGACCTTGAGCAGTAGGGGAAGGGGGCTTGCACCTGAAGGACACTTGACCAACTCTTCCCCAGTGATAACAGTTTTTAAAATCAGGAACAGGAATAGTCTGGCCAGGGCATATTATCTAGTCCAGTACTTGAAAATCCCTAACCCTAATGTCACTGATTTGGTGTTTGACTTTGAAAAATAACAAAATGGCCAGAGGTAATCAACACAGCTTTGTTCAGTCTTGTCTACTTATGTTGCATGCTAGTAAAAATCCTGACAGATTATTACAATATATTACAAATTAATCAGGAGCTCAAAATTAGCAGTAGTCAAAGGCATACATTTGTATAGACTATCAAACATTGTATCTTGACTACCAAATTTATAATGTAATATAAGTCTGGTCCACAAATATAGATACTCCAAACTTGTATGTAAGATCAGCTTCTAGGTTGAACTTGAACTTGAAGTTTTATATTCCTACTCAGTGTAAAGTCTGTTTTCAAATGTTTAGATTATTCGTGCATTGTAGAAATTTTGTAGGTGGAGTGACATATTGCACAGAATTATTAGCCAGTGCCCATGCAGTTTTACAATCAGCCTACACTTACAATGTAATGGTTGAGGTATGTAAAGCTGAGATAAGAACTGTTTCCTGGAACATGGGAGGAAGTATTACATTTACATGTAGACTTGCTGTTATCAGGTACAAATGATAGTTTATGATGTCACTTCCAGGGCAGTGTACCTACATGTAGCCTAAACCGACTTACTGTTACTGTTGTTAAATAAATCGTTGTTAGTACTCCCCATTTTTAGATTTTTCCTGAAATAATTATGATACATTTTTGTATGTGTACACCATTTTAATCTAAATAGCTGCAAAAGCATGCCACAAAGGGTATCCCAGAGTCTTGTCATGGTATTACGATATATTGGTTTGGATAGCATCTTCCTATTAAGAAATAAGGCCTAAAGACAAGTCTGGGCTACACATTGACATGTCTTTATTTTCAGTATAAGGGGAGTTTATTTTATTTTTTATTTATTTATTAAACTTTGACAATAAGTCAGGGAAAAAAAGTCACACAGGTGGCAAGCACCTATATAAGAGCAACCCTCCACATACAACAAATGGCATAAACAAACAGGAACAAAACAGTAAATACAGAATATAAAAAATATACACTAACGAATAATATACAGGAACAGAATTAAGAAATACGACGCTTGGCACAGTGACATTAATTGGCCCATGTGCAAGTATTAAAAGACAAAAAACTATTTTCCAAAAGATTTCTATAAAATATATTAAATAGTTTAGTGCTGTCAATGACATCAAACCTCAAGATTTCTCTTTAGAGACGATTTGATACCACAGGTAGATGTAGACTAGAAGTGTATTGCTTGAACACTTTCAATCACTATTCTTGTACCAAGTCCGAAGACATGACAAATTGAGTTTTGTCTTATTGAAGTACTCATTTGTTATTCTGTGCTGTTGACAAGTTTTTTAATTAATCATCATACAATGTACATCAAAGTCTCCCGTCACACTGAGTTAAGTGTAAGGTTTTACTAATAAAATAACAAACACAATTCATGCATTTACAGACAGTATGCTTTAGTTGTCATTCAAACATCAGAGAACAAGGTACAGATTTGATATCCCCCATGTATGGGGTAGCAGGAAACTGTTTTGTGATGTTTTACTTTATAACTACTGTATAGCATGCAAACATTTTTGATCCAGCCAGTAATGCCAAGATTTTTCTCCTCGGTAATATTGCAGAACTAAGTGGGGAAGAAGGGAGAAAGTACACCGGTACACTTGTAAAACTATATTTTAGAAGGAAAGCTACCAGAAATCTATGTACATGAAGAGCCGGATAGATTTTATCCACTTATGCCAATATGTACTTGTATAAGCAAAATACTGTGAAATTGCAATGTAATTTGCAACTTGGTTAATTTAGTGTGCGTAGAGTTCTTTGTCAAATCTCTGACATTTTATTGTCTGTTACAGCATCTGATGTGTATATGTGTTATCTGTTTTGTTTTCAGTTCATAGGAGACATTGTTGAGAGTATATCATTGGTAGGATTTGAGTATGGCGCCACCGCCACCACCACCTCCCCCTCCAGGGCCACCACCACCTCCAACATTTTCAGCAGCTAATACGAAGGCACCATCTTTATCAAAGACAGAAGTGGTTGGTCGAAATGCATTACTTTCTCAAATCCACAAGGGTCAAAGGCTAAAGAAAACAGAAACCAATGACCGAAGTGGGCCACACATAGATAATAGTAAGTACATGTATGTTATGATTGAAGGAAGATGTACTATTAGTATTACCGTAGATATGTCACTGCATAATCAAAAATAAACGTGTTCTCTTATTCTGAAAAGTTATGGCGTTGTTTAATCTGAACCATAATATAAAATTCTTCTCAGTTTTGCTTTTTTCAGAAACTTGGTTTGCAAAGTAGCATTTCACAAAAGTTACAATGTGTGCCCAAAACATTGCGTATAGTGTTCTCCCCAGGATAGATTGTAAGAATGACAGCTAATTTGCATGCTAATTTACATAACAATAGCATGATAATTTGCAAATTGATTCATAAATCATTAAATGCAAGCTAAGGCTTGTACATGTAACAGTGTTGTGTTTACGACATCAGATTTGCAAAGTTCTCTCGCATTTGACACCGTACTAGACTTTACTACATTGTGTCTCATGTGTACATACAACATACGTTGATACAACAGTATCCTATACATATATGTCATTGCATATTGTAAAATAGCAAAATATACATAAAAAGCAGTATTATTTCCCACTCCAGCAAAATATCAATTTACAGGGTACTCCTCAGTGACCCTTCCTTTGGTACAAATCATATAAAATTGAATTTTTAGTCGTACAATTTATATGAATCTCTGCCATATTGCTCACACTTGTTCACTACACTGATGGCCACACAGTTTCATTTCCTCGTGAATATGTCAAATGTCAAGTGTTTTTCTAACCAAGGAGTGTGGTCAATATGAATGTGTTACACTAAGTATGATAATGAATGTTTTATTATGTGAAAGGAAAGGTTGTAGCCAGTACACTGCTTTCCAAGTGTTCAAGACAAAAGTTAATACAAAACTTTCAGTGGTGAAAGGGTTAATGAAGTTCTGAAAGTTCGATGAACTTTGGTGTTCACTACAGAATTCACCAAATTTGATTTTACCCCAAAGTTTATCACCATATAGAAAATTATCCACATACTAGTAAATCAACTCATAGTGACAAAGCTCACTTGTATTTTCCTTGACTGAACGAAGAAATATCTTATTCAGTGAATAAGAAATATACTTGTACCAGTGTAACCTTTCAGTTCAAAGCAGTCTGTGTAGCCAAATACTGATTTATCCTCCTGCCATGTGGGGATAATTATACGAATGCAACAACATATTCACCCACTTTAATGTTTATTTACAGAACCCAAAAGTTCCACAGTAGGAGGAGGAGGAGGAGGAGGAGGAGGAGGAGGAGGAGGAGGAGGGGGTTATGGTGGAGGAGGAGGAAGTAGCACTGTAGGAGGAGGAGGAGGAAGTGGTCTTGGGGGACTATTTGCAGGGGGAATGCCTCAACTTAGGAAAACAGGCAACAGACCCTACGGCGGTAGTAAGTTTGCTATTCCAAGCAATTCTCTTTGATTGTGATGTCTTTGATTAGAATGACTTTATAGTTATGAAGTTCCCCATTGTCTCAATGACAACATAAATAGTAGTGTGTGCCATTTCCTTGTTTCATATATTACTAACTCCCCCATGAAATCAAGCCCCATACCAAAGAATAACTGTCTGTAATGGAATGAGGTAACTGTTCTGAAATACCATAGTGGTGTTTATTTGAGTTCTTGTACAAATCTTTCATATTGAAAATTAGAAAAATAAGTTAAGTCAAAAACAAAATTCAAAAGGGAACAAAAAAAAATGCATGTTCCCTGTTTAAATCAATTTAAATATGAAACCTCTGAAAACAGCTTTTATCATGTGAATATATAGCTGTGTCTATAAAAAGTAGGATGAAAAGCAGAACTCAGAACTCTACAACTGATTTCAGCTTTCATATCATGATCACTGTGGTTGGATTGAATAGATCTTGTTTGCATTGTTGTGAATATTGTGTGCATATTTTTACTGTGTAAAACGTGACGAAAGGGTAAATGCATATTGTCAGATAACAAATAAGTTCTGCTTACGAGGGTTCTCAGTTCCCTGTGTCGGTTGAGACCGATATATCTAGTAAAACTGTCATGCCAAAAAACATACTTCAGTGTGTGCTTTATGAACTTTGGAACTATTGAGTGCACATGAAGTATCATGTACTAATGAGCATACTTTGTTGATAACAATTGAATAATAAACATTAAATATATGACTGACTTAATTCAAGCACTTCATCAAAGTCACAGCTCAAGTCTTAACAGTCTATCTACACAATGAATCACTTCTCTGCATTAATATTGTCTTAATACATTAACATGTAAGAGATCTGTTCCTCATTGCCTTTGTCTACAACTCTGATAATCGATATGGAAAGAGCCACCAAGTGGTTTGTGTGCAAATTCTTTTGTTTTCATATAGTAATCTCACAACTATGTACACATTGCCTTTGTAAGACGCGTAAGCTGGTTTTCAGTCTTCATGATGCCAAATGATTGATGGTAGGTGTTACTACGGGATATGGAACACAGACTACCATCCCTTGGTCCTAAGGAACCTCTGCGAAAGAAGTGAAATTTTCCTTTTTGTGAGATTTTTAGAACTTGTCAAAAAGGAGGACACAGATCTCTTTTTTCAGCATTGCGCCATGTGTGTTCATCTCTCTTGTCTGGTTTCATCAACAGCGCCACCACCACCAAAATCCAAACAACCCCCACCTTACAATGTAGCTGTTAATAGGAATAAAAGTTTTAAAAGAGGTAAAGCTATGGGCTTCACCATGAGTTGCTCATTATGGTGTACATCTATGTTGTCAAATATCATTGCTAGATGATGCCACGCATATTATTTCATTCACGCTTTTCTTTCTGCATTTATATCCTTAGTTATAATTTGGTGCATGCTTGGTGTTTTTGTCCCCAGTACCACACATATATTGCAATAGTTTTAGATCCCACTGTGCTATTTGTGGCAATAAATACATGCAGTATTTTTATATTCATTTTGCTTATTGTTTACATTGTATGTGATACTTTCGTTTTGGTATAAACATGTTCATCAGTTTGTTTGTGTTTTCAAGTTGTGGAAAGCTTTGTTCATTTGTTCACAACTGGAGGTTTGAGAAGTAAAAACATTGTCATTCTTAGATGGCTGCATAGACTGTAAGATACGCTGTGTTGCTCTGCCCTCACTGGCGTGAAAGGGGTTGACTGATGTTTGAGGGTGCCATGTCATGGCATGTCTTACAGCCGAATGCGTGCCTAGTTTATCCAAAAATATTTGGTAGCTACTTAACATAAAAAATAGACCTACACATATTTCATTTCTAAGTACAGATATTGTCAAACATTTGAATTTAGAAAGACATCATTGTCACTGTTCTATCATATGAGGACCAAATGAATTTGATGTTTCGTTTTGCAAATATCTCATAATCTCCAGTAGTGAATTTTGTATATTTGCTGTGTTTAGATTTAATTCAAACATTGCATTCAGTGTTCTCCCGGAACAAAGTACATGTAACAAGGGTGCGAAGTCCTCTTGTAATTTCTAAGCACCCATCTTATTAAAATGGAATTCATACTCCAAACATTTCATTCTCTGCCAAAAAAAAAAAAATGGTTTTGAAACAAGTAAGAGACCAAAGAATGCTCCCTTCACCTCCAGGTGGCAGCGACTAATATACATGTACAGAAAAGTACAGAATGTGTTGGTATGGAGAACACTGCATCACGTATGTTGCATGCATCCCTGTATTCATTAGTGAAAAGAGTATTACCATATATGTACCCTGTCTACTGAAATGTGCAATATTTGAAATGTACCAAGTTTGTCCAAACACAAGCATTGAAAATACATATGGATTTCTTTTACCTTTTGATTTTCAAGCTATATCGCACAAATTAAGTAGAAACTCAGTGTACATGTACATGTAAATATGAGTTTTCTAATACTCTCCTTTTAGTTGTAAATGGTTGAGAACCTATGTAAACAGATAAGAAGAATCAGAATGTCTCTGGAAAAAGTGAGAGAAATTGTGGAACAATTTACGCATTTGTCTTCATCAATCAAAGAAAAACACTGCTTTATCAATTACTTTCCCATGACAGTCTTTGTGTACAATTCAGATCTTGCAAGTTGTGTTTGAATACATAGTGACATGTACATATACACACACACACACACACACACACACACACACACACACACACACACACACACACACACACACACACACACACACACACACATACATACATACACACATACATACATACATACATACATACATACATGTATAATGTACCAGAAATTGTAAGTTCAAAGTTGCTATGTATTTCTGATTGGTGTCAATGTCACAAGAACTGTATTCCCAAATACAGTTTTGAATTCCCACACAGTAATATGTTATGGTTAAATAGAACACAAGGATTAGACATTGTACAAACATTTCATGGAGTACTTTGTACCAAATTTGTTAGCTACAGTAACCAAAAAATAAACATAAAAGCTACATTAACCAAGAAATAAACATGATATACTATTTATATGTACAGTATGCTGCAGATATACCTATAGTTCAACTAATACACAGTACAAAACAAGAGATATTTTGACAGCACAATGTCTCCAAATCTATCAACACTAAGTTTTCTGTATACTTAGTATATTGATTGGATAAAGTTCACCATTGTGAGATTTTAATTTTTATACACGCCTTGAAGATATTGTCTTTTCTTCTGCTCATTATTAATGTGGTTCCTGTGAATGGAATTTGTCACATTGATGATACAATCATTAAAATTATAGCCATCTTGGCAATAAATTGAATAATGCTTTTAGGATCAGTAAACAGTTCTTATGACATACTGTATGTATATACTGTAAACCTGCATATTTTCACGACTAGAAAATTTTGCGATTTTACAGTCTTCATGTAGTTCACAAAGATTAATTATGCAGAAATATATATTTTCGCAACTACGGTACTTATTTTCGCGTTTTTGTTTTGTAGCGAAATTAGCGAAAATAAATCTTACGCGAACATTTCCAGGTTTACAGTATGTAAGTTATAGGGAGTGTTATCTTCAAACCAGTCACAAATTATGTTGTATGACTGGTACATCTAATTTAAAAGACTAATTTTTGATACTACACGCAAAAACATGACTTTTCAAAATATTTCAAGAAATGCACAAATCACTATATAGTATATGTAGTGATTTTGGTAAGGACAAAAATTAGATAAAATCTAGCAGGCTTTTTTCCAACCAAGAACACTTTCCAAAATCAAGAAATGAATGTGGTAGGTAGTCTAGTGCTTTCCGACATCAAATCTCAAGATCCCACTGAGGTCAGAGATGATTCGATACCACATTAGCATATAGAATATGAGGCAGGACACTACATCTTTATACATACAAGAAAACTTTACCATGTTCTCCTTCTCTCTTTCTCTTTAATACTGACATTAACAAACCTCATCAGAATATCTACTGAAGACACTTAAACCCATAACAGGAAATACAGGTGACAAAAATCAATCCTACAATGATAATGTTAAAAAAAAAATTTTCATTCTGTTTTCTTTCAGATGACTCGCATACAAGTAGTAATACAAGTAGTCATAACAAATACAACACTGGCCAGGTAAACAATAAGTTTACAGCACCACCAGCTAATACTTTTGTAAACAAGACTGGAGCAGCAGCGCCACCACCACCACCAGCTCAAACCAAAAAACCAGGTTATATGTCTGCTTCACAGCCTGGCAAACCATATAATAGTGGACCCTCTTATAATAGTACTAACACTGTGAATAGTTCAAATAGATCGGCTGCCCCAGCGCCACCTCCACAAACAAATAAACCAGTTAACAGACTAAGTGGTCAAGCTTGGCCACCACCACCACCACCTCCCCAACAGAATGCAAAACCACCCATTGGTCAGTATATGAATAGTGGTACAGCACCACCACCACCACCACCACCTTCCCAACAGTGT
This sequence comes from Glandiceps talaboti, assembly GCF_964340395.1. Lineage (NCBI taxonomy): Eukaryota > Metazoa > Hemichordata > Enteropneusta > Spengelidae > Glandiceps > Glandiceps talaboti. Next base: position 23,798,107 of record NC_135552.1, read on the forward strand.
AAACCAAGTAGTGGGATGGGAACCAGACCGTTACCAGCTACTCCTGGAGGCAGGCCTCCACCACCATCATCAGCGCCACCATCATCAGCACCGTCAACTCACATGTCGTCACGGCCATTACCAGCAAGACCGCCACAATCACCCACGGTAGGAGGAGGAAGGGAGCCACCACCACCACCCCCTCCTACAACGTCAATCCCTACAAGGCCATCAGGTCCCCCGTCAAAACCTCCACCACCTCCCAGGGATCCTGGAAGTAGTAAACCATTACAAGGTCCACCACACGGGAGACCTGCTGCCCCACCACCTCCTAAACCAGCGGGAGCACCACCACCACTTCCTTTAGGTAGACCACCATCATTTAACAGAGGTCCAGGTGGTGGGCCACCACCCCCACCACCAGCTAGAGACAGACCTCCACCACCTCCCACACCAGGAAGAGCAGCTCCAGGGGCGCCACCACCACCACCTCCAAGCAGAGATCCTAAAAGAAGTTCAACAGGACCCAGTTCGCTGCCAGGTTTTCCTGTAGGACTACCAGGTTGGTGAATAGATATAAATACTTTTAAACTCAAGAGATCTAAGACTTAGTCCCCAGTTGTTTTGAATTTTTGTAAGGCAATATAGTTGGTCAGTTGATTTTTATCACAACAGAACTGAGGTTCAGTAGTGCCTTGTCGTGGTGAAATTGTGTGTGTGTGTATGTGTGTGTGCGTTTGTGTTTGTGAGTGCATGCATGGGTAAATGACTTAAAGTCAAAAACACCTGACTGATTGCCTTGGGATTTGATGGAGACATTACTTTGGATGTCTAGATGAAAAATTGTTCAAATGAAGCAATGTGATCAGTGGTTTTCAAGTTACATCCAAAAGAGTGATTTTTTATCGAAGTAGCCATACTTTTACAGTGGAAGTCTACAAGATATAATGGTGATATAATGTTTCATAATCACTCGGCTAAAGTCATTTGGATGTTCCATTGTCCTGTTGGGGTGTTTTCATGTTTGAAGTGTGTTTCGCTCACTGTATATGTCAGACATTGAATTTAAATTGTGCACATTGCCATTAACAGAATTTTGTAAAAAAAATCAACAAAATCTAAGAGTAAAATTTGATATAATAATGAGTCACAAAATGTTGATTCAATCCATTGGCATTGTTTGATTCATAATTAGCATTCTTTCTTCCTGACAGATTTTCAGAAAAATTAGTGTAATGGTACTAAGTTACACCTAGCAAGATTGAGATACTTTGTGACATGCAAGAAATATCAAAATTAATGTAGTTCAAGTGTTCATCATATTATGTATTGCAGTAGCCACTTTATCAATTTTTTCACTTTGGTTACAGGTGATGAACTGGACACAAGGTTTAAATTCAGAGATATATCCAATTTTCCATCACCTGAACCATTTGGAAAAACTACAAAGACATACCCAAGCAAGCAACCAACCAGGCAAAGTAAGTCTGTAGATTTTTGGATTATCATAAATTGTGTATACTTGATATAGCTCAAGTTTTGAATGCCTTTGTTGCCTGTCTTTGGTTACCAGAACTTGATACTAGTTGTAATGATACACATACTGTGCAGTGGAAGAAAGTCTAATAAAGGTCTTATTCTGAGAATGTTCGTTAGATTTCCCACTCCAATCCAGCCAAGGGCTGACACTCCTTATTGTACTCATAGATTAGATGAACCGGTACAAAATGACTGTTTACTAGTTACATCTGACCACTAGGTGGCAGTATGATCAGTCACTGTAGAGTAGCTGATCATGTACAGAATGACATCACTAGTTACAGCTGACCACTAGGTGGCAGTATAGTCAGTCGTGATAGATAGAGAATAACAGTTCCTTAGTTAGAGAATAACAGTTCCTTAGTTGACCACTAGATGGCAGTATAACTTAAGGTTTAATGGCAACAACCATGCTTGAAATTACAACTTCTCACTAGGGTGGTGATTAAAAGGAAATCATCTCTGTAAAGTTTTCAGTACAAAATCAGGGTTGGAACCCTCTGATTTGTGGAGTGGAATTTACTTGTGGCAAATGTGGGGAAATCTGTATACCTGTAGAAAAAATAAGGTACTTCATTTACTCTTTACACTTACCATAGATGTCTCTCAATATTTGAAAAGTTTATTTTTGGTACAGTAAGGTATGATTTCTGAAATTTTCTGTAAGTAAATTATTTTTGTTTTTGTCTTCTCAGGTACAAAACGTGGGCCCCCTCCTGCACCTCCAACACACTGAAGTTTTATAATACAGTGTGGTATGCAAGTTGTCTTGGGAAACATTGGTCATAAATAACTAACATGTCTAAGCAGACAGACGACTTCATTCTTGAAACTCCTGCTAGAAGGACAAGACTTTTGCAAAGCTGAACAAGCTGTCCTCAAGGAAACAATGTGTGGAGAACAAAATTTACAGAAATGACAATACCTTTTTTTAGCACAGCTACAAAACGTAGATGGCTACAATGGAGGGTCCTATTGCTGAATTTGAATTTGAACATTTCAATGAAATTATGAATGGAACTATTAATCAGAGTTAATACTATGGTGCCTTTGACATTAATGAGAGGAGTTGGGGAGGGGAGGGGAGGGAGGGGGGTGTGTAGGTATGGCAGCATTTCATGAGATGGGGAGCAGTATTTTTACATATATAGAAATTTGTTACATTGTAATAAAAAGTGTACAATAGCGTAGGGAATAGACTGTAGATCTTGTTAGATAGAAGCAAAATATAATTATTGAATAAAATATGATATTTTTTCATTATGCCGGAAATGTTGTAAAACGCCAGACTGTAAATGATGGTTTCTGTATAAAATAGACAATGTCTCTTTATTCCAATTTTAGTCACCATGAATTATCCTTTTACAAAGTGTTTCTGTTTTGAGCCGTTTGTTTTTGTTTTTCTATCATTTAAAAAGTCGTACATTTCTCAACGTAATTAAGTACTTAAATAAGCAATACTGACATCGGAGCTGGTTGTAACAATCTGTATATTGGTATTAATGGTCTAGTAAGGAGGATTAACCCATTTCAGTGCCAAACCATGTCCATTTCAAACAAAACAAAGTTGTATGAATATGAAATGCAACAACAATCATGTGAGACTCAAAGTTTTGTAACGGTACAAGATAACGAAAGTTATTAAATTCCAAGGGTCACTTGAATGTCATTCATCACTGAAGACTGTGTGGATAAAAAGATGCATACATTTGCATTTCAGTCAATTTCACCGTTTGACCCCAAATAACCTTTGCATATTTGGATATGGAAGGAAATGCTAAAATGAAATGGTTATTACTGCAAAGTTGAAACAATATCATTATATTTTAATGGAGTTATCCTTTATTACTTCAGCACATTATCATAACCAGACCACGCATATTTGGAAAGAGTTAGGAACTCGGTAATAAATGTCACTGATTTGAAGCACAAACCTTGGACTGATATGAATTAACTGCAGCAGTAAACTTTCACTTGAAGCTTATTATGACCTGATACTTTTACAAGTACATGATTTGGGCTGTAACACCATCGTTTAACATTTGCATGTAAACTTTGCACAAGCAGGGGATACACACACAAACTTAACAAGGGGAGGGGATACACATATAAACTTAACAACACACATAAATTTATTTGGTATCATAGATAGTGACGATAAGATTAAAATTAGTATGCAATAATATATGAACAAATATATGCCATTGAAATTGCAAAGAAATGAGGAAAAGAATGTTGATTTAAGAATTCCACTATAATCATGAATGTAGTAAACAAAATGCATATGTCACATGTCCAGTGTACAGATAATATGGAATGCAGTAAGGAATATCATATTTTACATATCACCTGATCACTAGAACGAAGTTACATCTATTCGTATAAAAACAACTATGCAAATTTAATGGACACAACTACATAAATGGATTCTGATATTTGTAAATGCAGTTTTGTTGTCAAAATTTTGTGTTACTGCGTTTTGAGCAATGTTTTGATTTTGACAATTTCAGCTCCTGTCTATTATCTGTGATTCTTTGCATATAAAGCATCTCTGTATTAATTTGCTATGTTAGTTTGAGATACTCACTTCAGTATTATTTTTTTAAGTAAGCTGTATTCATGGTTTGGATCAAACCTGATTTTTATGTCTCAGTATATAGGGTTAAACACTCAAATTCTAATGTATTTAATGATACAGCACATTGGCCGCATTCCTAGCTATGAGTCACAAATTCTTGACTGGCCAGTGTCATAATGTTATAGATGCAGTACCCATAGATATGCTACAAACAAATCTGATATGTAATATTTTGATTTAAGTATGTTGCTATAGTAACTCGTCAAAGGGAATATTATGTATGCCATTTTACATGGTGTTTTAATTAAAAGATTAATTAATTTGAAAATTGTTAATTGTAAGGCTTGATATTAAAACAACCAGGCCCCTTATTTAATGAAAATATCTACTACTTGAATTTAAGTATCATGATGTGATCATGGTGAAATATTCTGTTTTGAATGGAGATAGATTCTAATGCCACAACCAGTATGTGTACTCTTTTATACAGAGTGCTGCATCTTTACTTGATTGGAATCTTTTTTTCATATTCACTAAAATAAAGTTTGGATGTGAATTAATTTGGTATTTTATCTCTTGAGGTTTCAATTTCAGATATTTCCTGTAATATTCATTGTATCCAATTTCTACACAGAAGTGTAAACAATCAAGTATATTTGGATAAAAGACAAAACAACTACATGATAATAATATGCTATGCAGTTACTGCATTGTCTGATGTCACCTGCCAAATGTACATTTTTTTTCACTCTATAAGCTGCCTTCCTACTAAACTCGTCTCCAAAAAGCTGGTCCCCTGTCATGCTTGTAGGAGAAATTTGAGACGTATGTTTGGATTCGTCTAATAAATTCAATATCCATAGCACAGATTTTTGACTTTGGCAGTCAATGCTCTAGTCTAGATGCCACCAGTGGTATATTGAATCATCTCTGTACCACCATAAAGAGAGATCTTGAGATATGACACCATGAATAGCATCTACATTACCAATACTATTGCATAACATGTCAATGAAGTACTACATTTCAGTTTGGCATTATTTTGCCCATGTACAAAGTTATGCAGTTATATGACTAATGGACCAAATGTGTCCACCTTTGTGTTGGCAGATTGAGTAAGTGTGTGGTATGGCTTCAAAGCCCGAGTTGTTTTGTTTCATTTGATAGAAATACTCTGATGACAATTCTGTTCAAGAGATATTGCAGTGATATTTACAAAGTCACAAACTTTTTTTATCACGTGTCCTTCACTTAAAACAGTGTCAGTAGATTGAAATGACAAGTAGGTGTCTTTCTTGACACACCTGAATGGTTATCAACACCACTATGTGGTGACAAATCATAACCACAGTTGTGAAACTCTCTAACATTTTCATTTTATGCCCAGCTGTTGAAGTGATTTGTATGTAGGTTTTATATAATAAATATGGAAGACACTTACATAGCAATGTGTATGCCATGGTGAATCACCCATGTCATAACCATATCCATCAGACCACAACCGTTGTTAATTAAATCTATGACATTGTCTTCCATTACAATTCAACTATACTTGCACAAAATTCATTTTAGCATTTACCCAATTCACACAGCTGCTCACTATATTAAGCTCAAACAAATAACTTTGCGTGTTTTTCTGTTTCTTAGTTTATTCTTCACCAACAGGTTGCTTTTGTTGGCGATTTAGATCACTTTGACTGTAAGATATGTTGTGTCACTCTGCCCTCACCGGCATCCTCTCTCCGGGAGGGGTTGACCGATGTGTGAGGGCGCCATCACGGCATACCTTATAGACTTTTGACCACTATAACTATATACAAAACTTATGCTGTTTTTTATCTATATTATTGTAATATATTATTTTGGTGAAATATTCAACTGAATGTTTTATTACTTACCAATCTCTTCTCAAATCCTAACAAAGTAATTCTTGTACCTAGATAAATGTAAATGATCAACAGGAAGAAGAGATTGGTATTTTTTCTGCCGCAAGCAGTGTGTTAGTTTTTTTTCCCCCAAGGATACAAACGGAGCAAATTGTTGTAGGTTTAGATATTAAGTGGATGTACATAATTGGTATGCAAATCCACTATGGGCACAGCAAGATGTTGATTTCATTTAAGGAATGGATGCTCTAAAACTTTGCTGGTAATATATTGTATACAGAATCACTTGGACTGGATTTTTTTTCTGACATGTTGTTACGTTTTCAGTCATGTATGACAGACATGTTTACACACAACAAAGTTTTTTTATTTTCCAATGACACTAAGTTGTAACTACAATATGTAAATTCAATTCTTTGTATGTAGATACCATCAATCAGTCTATGGTCAAGAGAAAACAGAATAAAAGAATTATTGAACCAAATATGTGGTAGCGTATTTTTTGTTTATTTCTTGTTTGTGTATAGTCTGGAATTCAGGCTAGAGCAAAATCCTGACATGACTGGATACTATAGGTATCCATGGTATACTTGCATAAACACTAAAATGGCAAAGTGTGATCTACTTCAAGGCATACTGTGCCATCATAGCTATTGTATTGTAAAGTGACCAAGTTCAATTCTTCTCTGAAAGTACCTCCTTTATTGCACAGTAAATTTATGGAGAAACATACCTCAACCACCACCCCCCACCCCCCCACCCCCACCCCCTCACACACACACTAATTGGAACACAGTCTAACAGTGGTTTTGTATTCCCTACCACATATTGATACTAAAAGTAGACGGAAATTGAAATATTTTTTTTTGTTTAAAGTTTAGTTTTCATAGGAACTTTTTCTCAGAATATATCATTCCTGGTTTTGTGACATATCAAAGTTTATAGCTTAAAAATCTCATTTATTGTTCTAAAATGTCCTGTTAAGAGTTTTGAACATGACAGAATGATTATGGACACCTATACACAGATACATGTAATCCCAACCTAATATAGAATAACCAATGAACCATGGGAGTAGCTTTCTTTCTTGGCAGACATTGATATAATGATTTAATTAAATAATTAATATAATAGATATAATTTCATATTAGAAATGAAAAACTTTGAAATTAGGAAATTTTCATAAATATGATATATTTATCTTGATATTGTTCTACATCAGACAACCAAATTGATAATGTGTAAAGAATCACAAATACATCCATATTTTTTGCTGTAAAGTTGATTTTTTATTACTTTTCAACTAAAACAAGAGAGTACCAAATATTTACATCAGGAAAATATTGGACGGAATTCATAAGATTGATAAAGTTTAGCATGCATGCTTAAAGCTGGGTTTACACATCACTTTTTAAAGGGCACAGTTTTAGCTGTGGAATGTAATACATGGCATAGTTGTAATCACATTGCTGTATAAATGGTACTTGAACAATGCTATGATGAACTTCAAAAACTATCATTATTATATCACATCTTGATATTCAATAACTTCAAGACCATAATTTATCAATACACCTAGATTCAACAAGATATTGTTCTGCTACATTATTGACATCATTTTGAATTTCAAAATGTAGAGCAACAACTTTGATAGTTTTTTTAAAAACAAGTACAATAATAATGACCATATACAGTTTGTCTTGATTTCATTGAGTAAGCCATAGACCCCCCTCCAATGTTGGTGGAGGGTCTATGAGTAAGCACATGAGTAATGTATGGTGTAGTCTGTATTATATACTTACAGAAACCATACAATTACCATGCATACAGGAATATTATCAAAGAAATATTCAACTAAATGTGATGAAACATGACTACTGAATGTTTATATTTCTAGAATTGTAGACCTTGAAGTTCAGGGTCTATGGACAGATCAACACTTTGATTGTAAGTCACAATCTTGGATGGAATTGTTTTCATCTCTTTACTTGCTATTATCATGACAATGCCATCCATATTTAATTCTATGTTTCTCGGCATAACACCTTAAAAATGGTTAAATATTTGTATAAAAAAAATTTCAATAAGTAAATATGTACATGTTGGTGATACTTTCAAATCATAAATCATACTTTAACATTCTGGACAACTTAGAAATGACAATTAAAGTCAGAAGGAAACTTTGAACCACTTATATCTAAAATTTCAGCAAAAAAACAATAATTTTTGCTCAGATACCACGTGTACGTGCTCTGAATCACACTGTGATTTTTTTCTAATCCTGCCATAGAGGGCATCATTTTTATTATTTTGCCACACTGAAGAAATGTAAGGTCGGACAGGTCATGAGAAACATAGAATTTATCACAGCTGCCCTAAGCTAAGACATTGAGGAAGTGTCACCAAATGACAGTAATCTTGCACTCTTATACTGAAAACTGTCTGTCTGTTACTATGACTACCTTGGTGTTGGTGTACCACATTCAGAATCAAAACTGACCCTAGATAGATTACTACTGGTTAATCTTGGACTGTCAGTATCAGTAAGTCTTGACTGACTTCGTACTTCTTCTAACTCTTCTTCTTTAACTTTGTGTTCTGCTAAATAAGTCTTCAGACGAGCTCGAGAATCTTGGATCATTTTGGTCGACATTTTGAAAACATCTGAAACATTGAAATGAAAGAAATAAGATATCTAAAACACTTATTTTTAAATTTCAAATTTAAAAAAAAGAGAACTTTATGTTATTAGAGGTACACATATATTATTTAATCCCAGTGCTACGAGTTGAGCCACTTCATTATTCATTTGTTCTGGATAGCACTAACCTTTTCTGTAGCTCAGTCACACAACTGTTTTTCATACTTAAACCATAATCATTTATTTAACCTGGGCATTTGCTGTAAATTGAAAGAATGAACTGTATCATAACATCAACCCAACATCATACACCTTACCTTCGATATTGTCATTTTCACTGTAGGACTGCCCCTTTTTTTTGTCTAAATTTTCTCCCCAGTCACCATCATCTACTTCTGCCTCCTCCTCCTCCTCCTCCTCCTCATCATCATCATCATCCTCATCTTCACTGTCTGATAATACACAGCCAGCATCTCTTCTTTCATACTTAGTAATATTGATGTTGTCAAGCTGCTGAAGTTTTGGTAAAGCTTGGAGACATTTGGCCCTTTAATCACAGTTGGAAACATGATAGAATATATAAATACCAAAAAAACTGTACATGTTTTGAAAAAAGTAGTAAAAAAGCAGTGTGGAATTATACATCAAGTAAAACGCCCAAACCCTACAATAAAAAACAGCGCCCTCTAGTGGCATAGTTTTCAAACATAAACAGTGTACATGAAAGTGTTGTTGGCTCAACTTCAGGCTAGTTCATGTACTTGTGCCACATCAGTAAAAATAGTCCTGCAAATTTTCCCATGAAATAGTATCACATGATTATGTAAACATATTGTCGACTTTTGACAACACTGCTACACCATTGCTAAAATGATATCACATGGACAAATTTAGTTTATACTTTTTCTAATGCTTTAAAATTTGGATGCAGTTTTTTCACACTTACACAAGGAGCAAATTTGGCATAAATGCATAGATATTTACATATGCACTGAAATCCACCTTCAGCACACAAACACTTATATATGTCACCTGCAATAAGACAAACCAATACTCACCTATAACCTGGTAGCCATGTACATGGGTTATTTTTCATATTAAGAATCAACAGCTGCTTTGGTAGTTCACCTGTAGCAAAATACATAAGTGAAATGACAGTATCACCAATATGTACACATTTAGTTACTTTTTTTTTTTTTACTTTTTAAACATTTCTAATCGAGCAACCGACTGACTGTCCGACTCATCATCTTTAAGGTGTTACAATGAGAAACACAGAATTAAGTACAGCTGCCTTGACACAAGTAAGATACAATTTCTTTTCAATGTTAATGCAATGGGTTTCCGGAGACTCTGGTACAGACATGCTTTCTTGTTTTACTTGTTTGATAAATGCATGCAAAAGGACTTCATATATAAATATACAGATGTCTCATGTTGCTAACTCACTGGGATCAAAATCTTCTATTTTGTTTTCTGAGAGGTCCAAGAACTTGAGTTCTGTCAGAATAGTCAGGTTTTCAACCTTCTTTATTTGGTTACCAGTTAACGTCAAGAACCGTAGGTGATGAAGACTCTCTAGGTTTTCTATCACTGATATAGTATTCTGGAAGAAAACACAGAACCAGAAATTAGAGTTGCAAACTAAATGCTATCAAAGTGTGCAGGCAGTGGTTTGAACTGCTAAAATTGACTAGGTAATATTCCAATTTCTGATTTGTTACGAACATTGCCAGTTTATTTGATGAAAGATACATTGTGTGTATATTGTTGTGAATTTTCCCACACTTAAAATGCCAGAATCTGGCACTGTTTTTTGAAAGGTAGGTGGGAATACATACTTAAAAGATAAACTTACACTTTGTAAATAGAGATTAGTAACTGGTCCAAGCATTTCAAGGTTGTCAATTTCAGAAATATTTTCCCTGTCCAGTCTGACATGGGTTAATTTCATCAAACGTTCTATCCTGAAAGACACAAGACAAATATATCATTTATACTTTTATTACTTATTGGAGTTATTAGCCTGGATATCATTAGACTGTTTCAAGTCAATAGGTTTCCCCTATATTCCAATGAACTACTATAGTGTACAATGTGTTTGTAGCATAATTCACATGAGGCAATGTAGACTAATGTACTACTGTTATTTTCACAGTAAGGCAAGTCAACTTAACGAAATTCAGCACCAAGAAAGGTCCTTCTGCTGGCTAAATCAGTGACGATCAATTGTTCTGAATAAAACTGAGCATACCGGCATCACTGATTCAACCAGTAGACAGGCTATACTAAAACAGAATACAACTTCAAGGCTTTCTCTACCATACTTCTATAAAAAAAAAAAATAATGTGATGCTATAAAGGCCTGAAACTAGTCCAGGACAGTTACCTTCAACTCAGTGAAAGTAAACCAGCTTAACTTTTCTTACCCTAATAGATTTGAACACTTACAGTTTATCATGTGACCCAGTTGCAACATGTGGTGGTAGATTCCTATTAGCTATCAAGGCAGCTGATATACGTACTGGTTTCTTGACTGTGGAATCTGTGAATTTAATTTTTAAAAATATCAACACCTCATCTTTCATAGGATGGCAGATAAACAATACAAAACACTTGCTATGATCGAAGTACTCTAGTTTCTATACGATGTGTTACAATTACGGTACTACCATCATCTCCACTCACACATAGGGATAGTCATTATTCTAACACAGAAATCTGTGCTACTACCGACTGCGTTCATATAAACGTGATGACGTTATCGCATCCCCACATGATTTTAGATTCAGGCTGGAGAGGTGGAAATCGGTTAATGAGCTTTTCACTAAACGAACTAACCAATTGCAAGTGCCTGTCAATTTGTGGAGATGATGGTAGTTACTCGTAGGAACTAGACTATGATCCAAGCACTTTGATGAAGTAAAATGTTACGTTTATAGCCTTTAATAGGCAAAAATAATTGCATTTACTGGTGATTTCTTTGAAACATTTTTGCACAAGTGTAGTTCATTGTCTGGATGAATAATTTTGTGCAGATTTGGTTAGCATACACATGTCATAATATTAGGGCATGACTGGATTGTATTCCAAATGGTAGTGTCCCCATCCATGTACTCCTAATGATACATTTGATAGTACCATGAATGTAAATTATTACATGTAGCTTGTTACTGTATACTATGGAAAACATTATTATGTTACACTTGGTACATACTTCATTTGGCAGATTCCTTCATTTTCAAAACTCATCATATGGTACATTGGTAGATTCTGGTTGTAAATTTACATATGGAAATATCAAACAACACGTTTGATGCTTCCATGTTGCTTTCAAGACCCAGAACTTGTGCACATACAGGTGTATCAGTGATCACAAATATGTGCACATACAGTTGCATCAGTGATCACAAATATGTGCACATACAGTTGTATCAGTGATCACAAATATGTGTACATACAGGTGTATCAGTGATCACAAATATGTGCATGTACAAGTGTATCAGTGATCACAAATATGTGCACATACAGTTGCGTCAGTGATCACAAATATGTACACATACAGTTGTATCAGTGATCACAAATATGTGCACATACAGGTGTATCAGTGATCACAAATATGTGCACATACAGTTGCATCAGTGATCACAAATATGTGCACATACAGTTGCATCAGTGATCACAAATATGTGCACATACAGTTGCATCAGTGATCTTAAATATGTGCACATACAGGTGTATCAGTGATCACAAATATGTGCACATACAGTTGCATCAGTGATCACAAATATGTGCACATACAGTTGCATCAGTGATCACAAATATGTGCACATACAGGTGTATCAGTGATCACAAATATGTGCACATACAGTTGCATCAGTGATCACAAATATGTACACATACAGTTGTATCAGTGATCACAAATATGTGCACATACAGTTGCATCAGTGATCACAAATATGTGCACATACAGTTGCATCAGTGATCACAAATATGTGCACATACAGGTGTATCAGTGATCACAAATATGTGCACATCAGTGATCACAAATATGTGCACATACAGTTGCATCAGTGATCACAAATATGTGCACATACAGTTGCATCAGTGATCACAAATATGTGCACATACAGGTGTATCAGTGATCACAAATATGTGCACATACAGTAACAGGTGTATCAGTGATCACAAATATATCCACAAGAAATCGTCTCGATCAAGTCGTCTACATTCGTGCTGCTGTCCATAATTCGTCTATTAAATAAGCTTACCTTCTCTCGAAATGTAATCGAGTCGTTCTTCTTCACCGAAATCCATTGTAGTGGTCTGGTCTATCAAATTATCTGTTTCTCGTGACACTTCAGTTCATTTTCAAAACACAATCATGCACACTGTTGTCAAATATGCAACTCTCGTTACATCACGTTGGGGAGAAATCACTTGTGCGAGACCAATATGAGACTTGTTACATATGTGTTATGTAGATCGTCCGTTTGACCTCTCACCTAGCAGGCCCCACACGATCAGATCTCGTGTTTTCAGTTCGTATCTATCACACTTCTCAAATGCACGTTTGTCGGCACATGAATGGTGAATGTGTTTTATGCAGAAGATATTGCTTGATGCTTTCGTTCACCACTATACTATACAACCTTCTGCCACGCGTGAACACCAAATCGTAACTCACGCAGCTATTCTTGTGTAAACTACTTCATCCCCACGTACGTGCTGCCTCGCGCTGTTCAATATAAAAACGCCGATCGGAACGTAAAGGTGTCAGACGTGATAATATATACCGCGTTGCCAATTTTGAAATGAAGACGCAAACTCGATGACACATAAAAGGTAGGCAGTAACCCTAATTATATAATGATGTCTAAAGACGTTGTATAGGGATATGACACAGAAGAGAATCTTCCGTTTTCTTCGTACAAATTTTAATACAATAGTACATCATCACAATTATTAAATATCAGCTGTGTACAGTGTAGTGTACCTTCATGATAATGATATTGTGCAGAGGAGATATTCGTATTCCCACGTATTGTTACAAATTAATACTAAAATGAATAAGTGGGAAGTAATTTATTCATTTCATTGACTCTGACTGCAGGTAACAATAACACTAAAATTATCTCGAAATCCCATTGGTGTGACGTCATTCTTTACGTACCTACGCACTGCTGCACATTAAAACGTCAGGATGGGGGAAATTGTCAAGCTTCGTTCAGACATACACCCCCACTGAATGTGGATGCAGTTTGACGTGTTAACTTTAACATATTGTCGTCGTACTGGTAACAAAGGTATTTGACTCCCGAAATTTCTGTAGGTGAGTGTCAAAACTACAATTATCATCTAAAGAAAGGTATTAGTTTAATTCAATATTAGGCTCTTTAATCATCAAAAGTGAATAGTAGTTTACAGATGTTGAAAACGCTATTTACCAACTCTATGATATTTGTAGACACCACCAAATCTTGGGAATGAAGACTGAGAGGTACCAGTATTTGTATTTGTCAATAATGAAAGTGCAATATCTATCCTGACAAATAAGCTAATAATACAATTTGTATGTGAGTGAATTTCAATTTTAATTCTCAGGAAATAGTATTAAGAAATGGTCTTGCATGGAAGGAACCCATAATGCACATTCTTGGATATTTCATTTCCACAGGTTTACTTGTGTGTTATCAAGTATTCATCATTGCAGTGATATATAAATTACATAACCAAAATTTTGTGTTATCTAACTTTTACTAGCCTTGTTGTATGATTATAATAAGTGAAATTATGCATAAAATAAAGGGTTTTATAAACAGTAGGATAAATTGTACTAAATGCAAGACAGCACTTGACTATATACAAAGCATAAGATAAGAGCCTAAGAGGTTATCGGCATGATACTATACCTATCGTACTTTAATTGACACAGAATTTATTTGTTTCTATTCATACTACACCACTACTCAATAAGCTTTTATTGACTCAAATGTTCAGTTATTTTATACTTAAATGTTTATAAAATCCATCCTCACTGCAGTGTTCATACAAGTCAACACCATGTAAATTTACTACCACAACTTTTTGGTTGTATAATCACGTTAAATACTACAAATTTTATCCTATCCTCAGACCAGTATAAAGTGGTGTGAGTCCTAGGTGACTGTGCCTTCCCCTTCATATTAATGCAGAATGTTACATGTAAATCAGTACAAAAAATAGATAAATTCCTCCCCTACAGTGTTACCTGTAATCTCCCACGATGTATGTACAACAGCCAAGACATTTCATTCTCTCAAGCCAGAGCACATATTTGTGCTAAAAGCAACACCTCTTGGTGCTAGTACGTCTTGGAATATCTCCTCTGTGCAGAGGAGATATTTGTATTCTCATGTATTGTTACAAATTAATACTAAAATTGATGTTAGTGGGAAGTAATTTATTCATTTCATTGACTCTGACAGCAGGTAACTATCTCACTTGACAGACTGGCAAATAATATATCAAGCCAGATAGCCTGGGAAGTATCTAGACTATATGTACAAATACATCACTGTATATGGGGGACATGTTGTTTGTAGTCCTGTTTGCAACCAACTTACATAATCCCAGCTTATCTAATTTGTGTAATTCCAAAACTTATTGAGATATCTATGTTATTTATTCTTTAAACAGTCTAACAGCATTGACTGTATTTTATCAGATAAGTCTTCTTTGTTTCTGTTTTCTTTTTGTTAGTGTGTGTTTCTGTGGGTTTTTTTCAAATTGTGTTGTTTTATTAAATATGTTTTTGAAATTAGAAGGGTATTGAGTACTGTATGCAAATGACAAATATTATGATCGTGTCAATTTGTAAAAATCTTTTCATTATTTTCAATTTTTAAAGGCTGTGTATTGTATTTTGCCAATTTTATGATTTTTCAAAATGGAAAATGATTTTATGAGTTTATCAACTCAAAATGAATATAATTTTTAAATATTTCTTGCATCAAACTGTCTCTAATTAGCCCTGAACCCATCATGTCACAGCTTACAAATATTATAAGCAAGTAGATGTTTCGTATATTCATCAATATGTCCAGTTTAGGCTATGTTCAATATATTCTTATAAACAGTTTTATAAATTATACATGTCAGGATAATAATGAATGGTTACAAGTTAGCCTACTTGTAAACGTGAATTTGAATGACTAATGCTACTACCGCTTAGTACTATCCTAACTCATGAACTAGTAGTAGTAACTGACATTTAGATTTTGAATTTCACTCGTCCTTCCTCGTACTAACAGTCCTTTGCTGGTATTACTCCCCTGGGCCCACCACACACATGTCCTTCCTCGTACTAAAAGTCCTTTGCTGGTATTACTGCACTGGGCCCACCACACACATGTCCTTCCTCGTACTAAAAGTCCTTTGCTGGTATTACTGCCCTGGGCCCACCACACACATAAGGTGTTCAAAACATTGATATAACTTTGAATAGAATCTTGCATGTATACATGGGCCGTGGTAACATTTCCCCATATACTTGCCAGTAAAAACTCTCACGATGACACCTAATTATGGATTCATCATGTGACCTGATTGTATGATTTAAGTATGTCTAATTATGTATTAGACCAATCATGTTTTATGCCGGAATGCCATTCCAGACCATCGTAACTGAAGAATATAAGTGGACGGGGAAGGACAAGTGTCCTGCACGTCTGCACAAAGTCAAACGTCCTGCACATCTATTGGTAGGCAGTTACAAGTAGAAAATAATGTGTTGATGGATTCACATAACAAAGTCAGACCATTGATACTATTGTCAAGAGACCATTCCTTTCTGTTTCTTACACTCTTTAATCATATAACCCTGGTATTGTAAACACTTAAGACAATTGTCCTTGCCTTGCTTCACAGATAAAAGCCAATTGCTTCTTTGAACTGGAAAATTTGTATGGTCAGGATAGTGTGTATAGTATATACAATATATGTTTATTGTCACAAAATAGGCAGTTCATTGTATAACAATGAATAAAAGAAGGGCACATTACACATTAAAATGGAATACAATAAACACAGATCAAAAATCAAGAGCCAATCACAGATTAAAAAGAAGGGCAGATACATAAAAACAATGACAGTTTCTAGTCTGTAATCTGTCAACATTCTAATATGTAATCAAATATGTATAATTCAATGTATATATAACTAATCTTTATGTGTATATATGTAATCAAAAATGCTAGAGTATGTTCATGAGAGAACATCACAAATAAATGGTTCTAAATTTAGTAAGATTTTCAAATTTACTCAAGATTGTGTAATCACAATCTTGTATGCATACACCATGCTAATATTGTGGTTGGGTTACAGTAACCCCATTTTTGCCTGTAGTCCGTTTTTTGGGCAGTCAGGAGGTCCTGTGGTGATCTGAAATTTGAAATTATACAAAATTTAACTCAAATACTCATGAGTGGAACCACAGGCACTTGAATCAATCTGTATGATTTTTTATAAGATATTACTATTTAAAAATCATACAGATTGATTTGAGTGCCTGTGTGTAGAACCAAGGTAACATCATTAATTTACTGACAGTTACTTTAATAAAGCAATATTTCAAGAAGGATCAAACATTTGTCCGTGAAGATCAATTTTGGTAGATTTTGTGTTTTTTTGTCAGCCAGCTTCTGTAACCTCCCATAAAAAATTTAATATACAATGTATAGACATGAACATTGGAATGTAGAGGTATATATTATTACAAGTACCCATTGTAGGTGTAAGCATTCAGCCAGCCTTTTACAAAGGCAACATAAAACATTACAAATACTCCAAGGTAGCTGTCAGCATTGAGATGGTCTTTTACAATAAAACATAGACATTTTTGTAGTTATTACGAGTACTCCAAGGTAGCTGTCGGCATTGAGACTTGTCAGCCAGCCTTCACCAAATTACAATACATTATACATGTATATTTATTACAAGTACTCCATGGTAGCTGTATAGCATTGAGATAGCCTTCTACAATACAACATATAAACATATGTATTTATTACAAGTACCCATGGTAGCTGTATAGCATTGAGATTTGTCAGCCAGCTTTCTGCAATATACTAGCCTGTTTATAGCATTGAGATTTGTCAGCCAGCTTTCTGCAATATACTAGCCTGTTTATAGCACTTACGGTATATTCCGTTCTCATATCCTCTGAGGATATGAGAAATTGAACGGAATATATCGTAAGCGCCATAAACAGGCTAACAATATACAGTGTTCAGACATGAAAATTGTATGCATTTAATATTACAATACAAGCACGGATATCAGCTGAAAGTGATGAGAGATGTCAACCAGGTAGAAAGGGTAATAAATACATGTACGACAACATCTGTGGTAATTACATGGTTAATAAATCACAATCACTATTTAGGTCTGAACAACACATTATTAAGCTGTCAATATAAATCTATATCACCTTACTATTAGCAAGATGTTCTTCGTGTTTTACCTGCTAGAGTGCTATTTTTAGTGATCATAGTAAATAATGCCACGCAGTACACATATAATATATGTTAGGTATTGTTATAGGGTGCATAAACTGCTTGATAAAATCATTCAATATTCTGATGAATAGTATATGATGACGATGTCTGTGCCATTTGTCTGTTCAGGGTTTCTTTCACTTGAGTCATTTTGAATTATACTCACTTAATAATACAGTATATGAATGTAAGAAATTATCATTGATCGCCAATTTATCAGTAAACTGTTTTGTGTTCTACATAAAAATAATCAGAATAAATTCTGAAGAGTTTTATAGTTTCCGTGTCTGCCATGATTTCATCAAAGCAGACTAATGACTCTTTACTGAAAATGTCAAATGACATTGTGACATCATAATTCTAATATTAATGCCAGTGGGTGGTAAAAATATGTTTTTCTATTTTTGGTGGCTATTTTCAACAACTGCATCACAATTTCCTTTATCCAACTTTCTTAGAGATAGTCAATGTACATAGTGTACTGAGAACAGAAATAGCTACATGAGCCCTGTCCCCATATGAATTGATTTCGAATCGAATCAAACTGATCAATTCAGTTAAACCGATTCAAATTCAGTTTATACTGTGTGATTTTAATTTGACAAATTCGTAATTGAAAATTTTCTCCAACAATTTCATGTGAATTTGTATTTGTATTTATCAATGTTGACATAACCAGTGGGAGACTGAGTAGCAGTATTACTGAGTCAGTTTCTAGATGTAAATTCAAATGTAGGCATGTACGTCATATCCACCTACAGCACACTATGTTGTCCTAAAATGTGAATACTAATAGATTTATCGATGTTTGAAAATTATTCCTACATAGAGACATTCTAACAGTTTGGACAAATGTTGCTCAAGGAGTGCTTTATTATTTGACAATGCTAATTTAGTTGCATAACATGACATGTAAAGTACCTATGTACACACATACATGCATCATTGTGTATGTTTGTGAGTGTATATTTGATTACACCGATCAGCTGTTATATATTTGTCCTTTGTGGTGATTGTGAATAATTTAGTTACTTTTCATGACATTTTGAGTGAATAAACAGTTTGTATTCTAGTCTCAGATTGATAGTGTTAGTGTTGTCCAAGATTGAGATATGAATTTAAGAGATCTGTGAGGGTTCAAAACAAATCACACAAGACAGCTAAGGGACGATTGCACAATGTCGCACAAGCTCAGTAAACAAACTTCATTCATTTAGGACAAAAAACCCTCTCCCCTCCCCCTAAACGAACGTTCACAAGTGCGACATCAACACGTATGATTGATGTAAACCAAAATGAAAATTGTAGCAGTCGATTAATGAAGTGTAAAAACATGATGGTAAACACACTATAAACCAACACTGTATATCACATTAGAAGTAAATTTTAATCAACTTAACATCTCAGTAGTAAATACAGAACTTGTTATCAGTGAGGGCATGAAAGTTTTGATATTTGGTTAGAAGTGCAAAAATGGAGTTGAGCAATCAAATGACACCAGACCCCCCCCCCCCCCCATAATGAACAAACTATGTATTGAGATTGTGTGACATTGTGTAATCATCCCTAAGATTGTAGAATTTTACTGTGATAGCTGGGTATTATACTGGTTGTAATAATTTAATAAATAGTGTAATTTATTACTGTCTCTTTTTTGGTGGACTGTTTAGCTGCTTAAATGCTAGATAGTGATTGAAAATATATAATGGATCGAAAAATGTTATTATTGACCAATTATTCACAGACTTTTTTTTTTCTTTTTTTCTTTTTTTTCTTTTTTTTTCCTTTTTTTTTCTTTTTTTTATTGTCACCTAATATTCAAAACATTTACATAATACAGTATAATAGTAAGTATTCAATCAAAGAAAATTTTTTAATTCATTCCAGTACACAGTGGGAGACATTTCCCATCGCTCTAGCCTGATAAGTGTCTGTGTTCTGTATAATTTTCAAAAAAGAAATCAGTCCAGTCATACTTGGCATCACTTTTTTACAACGGCAATTAAACAGAAACTTTTTGATCAGTAATAAGAAATAATTCATTGATTTCCAAGTTTTCTTAGACAAAGTCTAATTATTCACAGACTTCCCAACTTCATGGTAAATTCATTATCACCTCTATGCAAATCACCATAACCCAGCACTGTGTAAATATTGTGTTGGTGGGAATCTACATTTGCATTTAGTGTGGTGTGCACTATTTATGTCAATACAAATTTATTTACAGGAAATCGGTAAAATCACACAAAAACAGAAATAGAAAACAGTAAAAACGGAAATAGATCTTTGTAGGTATAAATAACAGGTGTAATTGTACATGTACCGGAAATGTGTAAAAATATGAAGACTAAATTTATTTTGAATAATTGAATGTTGCCACATTATATTTTTTCATGTCAAAAAGTTATCAAGATTTTATGGCATTCTAGAAAGCACCATAGCCTAGAGACTGGACTCTGGCTTGAAACTATTTAACTAGAACAGTTATGCTATCAACTTATCAAGCCAGTATGTCAAGTCAGATAGCCAAGTCTCTGGGCTACACTGTCAAGCCAGTATGTCAAGTCAGACAACCATGTCGCTGGGCTATACTGTCAAGTCAGTATGCCAAGTCAGATAGCCAAGTCTCTGGGTTATACTGTCAAGCCAGTATGTCAAGTCAGATAGCCAAGTCTCTGGGCTATACTGTCAAGCCAGTAATGTCAAGTCAGATAGCCAAGTCTCTGGGCTATACTGTCAAGCCAGTAATGTCAAGTCAGATAGCCAAGTCTCTGGGTTATACTGTCAAGTCAGTATGTCAAATCAGACAGCCAAGTCTCTGGGTTATACTGTCAAGTCAGTATGTCAAATCAGACAGCCAAGTCTCTGGGTTATACTGTCAAGTCAGTATGTCAAGTCAGATAGCCAAGTCTCTGGACTATACTGTCAAGCCAGTATGTCAAGTCAGATAGCCAAGTCTCTGGGCTATACTGTCAAGCCAGTATGTCAAGTCAGATAGCCAAGTCTCTGGGTTATACTGTCAAGCCAGTAATGTCAAGTCAGATAGCCAAGTCTCTGGGCTATACTGTCAAGGCAGTATGTCAAGTCAGATAGCCAAGTCTCTGGGTTATACTGTCAAGTCAGTATGTCAAATCAGACAGCCAAGTCTCTGGGTTATACTGTCAAGTCAGTATGTCAAATCAGACAGCCAAGTCTCTGGGTTATACTGTCAAGCCAGTAATGTCAAGTCAGATAGCCAAGTCTCTGGGCTATACTGTCAAGGCAGTATGTCAAGTCAGATAGCCAAGTCTCTGGGCTATACTGTCAAGTCAGTAATGTCAAGTCAGATAGCCAAGTCTCTGGGCTATACTGTCAAGGCAGTAATGTCAAGTCAGATAGCCAAGTCTCTGGGCTATACTGTCAAGGCAGTATGTCAAGTCAGATAGCCAAGTCTCTGGGCTATACTGTCAAGTCAGTATGTCAAGTCAGATAGCCAAGTCTCTGGGCTATATGTACTGTCAAGCCAGTATGTCAACTCAATAAGGCCGGGAAGTGTCTGAGCTAAGACAGTACATGAACATATACATTCTAGTAAGAACATATTAATCTAGCAAGGTACAATGACTAAGCTGTGATCAACACACATTATTACAATTAGATGTTAGTCCCCAATATTTTTTTCTTTCAGCCAAGGAAAATACGAGTGACCTAAGGGATCTTTGTCAGTAAGTAGTGATAACCGTTAGGTAACGAGTATTTTCTGGCTGAATGAAGAAAAATATTGGAGAATAACATAATCATACCAGTGCCAGTAATATCAAAGAGAAATCTGAGAAAGTTATGGTAATTTTGAACGTTTTGACTCGTATTTCAAACACAGCAGAACCAGTGACATAGACACAAGTTGTCGTGACGTAGAACGACCACAGTGTATATTCCATCTTTTTTGTTTTAAATGACTGCATGGTAAATGTACAGTATACTAGATTTGACAGAAAACCTATCTTGATATTATACCACTACTGTCTACAATATTTTCAAATTCAGTAATTTGAGATGAATTTTGGCGTTTCACCACTTTTAGTGAATAGCATTGATGTGACAGAATATTATAGATTCATTTACTATAGTCTAGACAATGCAGCCAATTATTTAAATTGCCCTTTATAGAAAATGTCACGTTGATGCAATTAATTTGGTAATAGTTAATTACCACATTTAGAAGTCTTGTAGAAAAGTAATTATGTGTACATTTAAATGACCTCTATCTGTTGTCATGGTTTTTAATTGTTAATTACATTAATTTAGGTGATGTATGGTATTATGTATTTAAATATACTACATTGTGAATTCATATAGCATTTATTTTGTCTTTCTCTCTCTCTCTCTCTCTCTCTCTCTCTCTCTCTCTCTTACAGTATATCTGTGTGTGCAATAGACCATCACCATGGGATCCGGCTCCCCTGTAACCTTACAGAACTTGTATCCAGCCATCATACAATGTTTCTTTATCATTTTGATAGGATACATTGCTGGGCGAACACGTGTAATATCACCAACAGAATCCAAAGGGATTGGTCTGTATGTATCATACATCGCACTACCAGCATTGCTGTTCAAAGCAATGATAGAACTGGATTTTTCAATTGTAAACTGGCTTTTCTGGTCTAGTGTATTTGTAGCCAAAGCTATAGTATTTCTCTTGGTGTTCCTGTTCACAATCATACTGGGCAGACCTGTGAAAGTTGGAAATGCAGGGTTATATGCTATCTTTAGTACACAGAGTAATGACTTTGCATTGGGTTATCCTATCATCAAGGCTTTGTATCAAGATACACATCCAGAATACATCAATTATCTCTACTTATTTGCACCTATCAGTCTTGCTATCCTTAATCCAATCGGATTCGTTTTCCTGGAAATCCAGAGAAGTCGTTCCGGAGAGGGACACCAGCAAGGAATGTGTAAACTCACCTGGAATGTCATCAAGAAAATTATCAGCAATCCAATTTTATTATTTGTATTTATAGGATTGATATTTCATTTCATATTTAACGGCAAAATACCTCTTGTATTTGATGAAATTTTACAAGTTTTAAGTGACTCTTTCAATGCAACAGCTTTATTTTACCTGGGACTTGGACTTGTCGGCAAGATTCAACAAGCTGCTAGTTTGTCCCTTGTTATACCCGCTGTGTTGATAGCAGCAAAATCGTAAGTATATGATTTTACTTGTTTCTGAAGTATGTCTCATGATTTCGGTCTCCAAGGTTGTCATCATTTTGACTTCCATTTCAGCAATAATATAAGTTCATAGCATCTACATGTAGACTCCAGTTTGTACTATACAGGTCATTTCAAATGAAAATGTTGTGATTTGATGTTCATACTATTCCTATAACTTGAATATTGTATACTTGCTATAACTACATGATACCATGTGTCATTGAGCCATTGTACATTGTTCTCCTTAAACTGATTAGCTGCATCAAAAAGAAAAAAGGTAATTAAAGATTCATCAGTGAGTAAATTAATTAATTTGTGCATGTCAAAGTGGTGAATTATATTTCTGCATTCTTCCTTTCTTGCTGTCCAGGATATTTTTACCACTGTTATCAAGGGCTATAGTCAGTGCAATGGATGCTGGTGGCAGCAGTAATGAGACTGATGCCTTGAGTACATATGCATTCATCTATGGAACGTTTCCTACAGCTCCAACTGTTTATGTCTATGCTACGTTGTACGATGTTAGTGAAGGGCTTGTAAGTACATTCATGTATATACACACAGTGTGTAATGAACATAAAGATCAGTCAAATTTCAGATAGCCATTGTTTACTTACGTAGTTAGTTTTCATCTTTTTTGTATTCCAGTGAGTATTAGATTATGAATATACAGTACAATGCTGCGAAGAGTAGAGTTCAAAGAAGTACCTTACATTATGAGAAAACAATTCAAGAATTTTGAAAGAAAATTATCATTAGTTGGAATATTGATAATAGTATTAAGGAGATCCAAAATGTAAATTATTTGAAAATTAATATCATTCACAGCAGGAAAAAATTGTTGTTGAAAATCGAATTTTTTTTTTTTTTAAATGATTGATTCAAACTGTATCCACAGTTGTATATGAATCATTGAATAGCTTGTTTTAATTTATCACAGCATGATAACAGCTGTTTGCAATCTAATAAAATCATCAGTGTGTATAAGATCTGGTCATAATTTCTGTATCAGATGTTACCATAGATATATACAACAACCTTTCTGTCATTTAAAGTGATTATATCAGCAATCTGATGAAACAGAAATATTTTTTTTGTAATAATTCTCGCACGCCAGAGCTTATTTTTCCATTGACGGAACAAAAATATTCAGAGAGTGCCATCAGGGGACGTGTGATTTTATGTGGATGTTTCATGTTTTATTCAATCTTGCTTTGATATAGACCCTCGCTATATAGTTAGTTTTTATTAGGTCGCTTGTTCTCCCCCCCCCCCCTCACTTTACAGGCATTGATCTGTTTTCCCTCATTTTCAAAGGACTTTCTTTGATGTTTCCTTTTGCAAAGTACCAGCAAATTCTTAAGATATTAATTTTCATATTTCACAAGAAATTGGAAAAATGATACAGCTTTCAAACATATTAATATATGTAATATGATCAATGGAACAAGATATGTCAAAATTAGAGAGTCTGAAATGTAGTATACAGTGCCATATGCAAAGCTTATGTTAATAAAATGTGTTTTCAACAGATGTCTGTTGATATTAGGGTAGGCACATTATTGACCATACCACATAAAACCGTTTGTATAGTATTTCTCATTGAAATATGATCAGCACAATAAGTGTATCTGTACTGGTACAGGAAATATATGATGAGAATTGTTGACCATTTTGATGTGAGACTCACTTATATAAAATTTGATATTAGATCCTTACTGGTAAATTTGCTGTTGGTAGAAACATTTCTGTTGGCAGTTTAATTAATACTTCTATATGGTCAGCAAAATAAGGCATTCTGTACGTGGTGAAGGATAAATAAAGATCTGAAATATGGTCTTAATTAATATGCAAAATGTCCTGATATTTCTGTCTGTATTTAATTCTCTCTGACACTCGATCAATACCCACCATGTCTGTATGTACATTGTATAAGGGAAATAAATAACTTAGTTACCTAGTACAATATGTCAGACTAACTTTATTGAAATATTATATTCTTGTTATAGATTGCTACGGGTATGGTTGTGGGAACATTCCTGTCGGCACCGTTGATGTTTGTGTCAGCAACAATGGAAGCATTACCTATAGATAACCCAGATATGTATGAATCCTTAGTGGCACAAGCATCACTTTATATTAGTATCATTGGTACAGGATGTTGTGTAAGTAGCAATTGGTTATTTTTGTACTGCCAGAAGGCCTCCCAATGATGATAGTTGGTTATCTTTGTACTGCCAGAAGGCCTCCCAATGATGATAGTTGGTTATCTTTGTACTGCCAGAAGGCCTCCCAATGATGATAGTTGGTTATCTTTGTACTGTCGGGTTTTGTTATCAGTAGTGCAATGATGATTGTACATCTATAGCATTACAGTGGACTTCCATCCAGCACACGTACACTAACTGATGTTAATAAATTCTTTAAAAATTTGTCTTTCACTGACAGGAAAAATTCCCACCCCACATGCAAGCACACACACACACACACACACACACACACACACACACACACACACACACACACACACACACACACACACACACACACACAGGAGAACTTCCCCACCCCCGTGTACATAATTTTAAAGCATGAAAATGTACCACCAAAAAAACTACCACAGGTGACTAGACTGCCAGTAAATAATTGTCATAAATCATTGATGTGACAACACTACTGGTAAATATAAAACTTGATACATTACAAGTGCTGGTAGTTGTTGAAATATGAATAATCCTGTCAACTATATTTATGCCTTAGTTTGTTCATTTCTGTTTTACTTATGTCCCTTCTGTTTCAAAACACTGTGTCTATTTCATCAGGGAGATATTTATAGTCATGTGCACTGTGTCTATTTCATCAGGGGGATATTTATAGCCATGTGTCTATTTCATCAGGGGGATATTTATAGTCATGTGCACTGTGTCTATTTCATCAGGGGGATATTTATAGTCATGTGTCTATTTCATCAGAGGGATATTTATAGTCATGTGCCTATTTCATCAGGGGGGATATTTATAGTCATGTGTCTATTTCATCAGGGGGGATATTTATAGTCATGTGTCTATTTCATCAGGGGGGATATTTATAGTCATGTGTCTATTTCATCAGGAGGATATTTATAGTCATGTGTCTATTTCATCAGAGGGATATTTATAGTCATGTGTCTATTTCATCAGGGGGATATTTATAGTCATGTGTCTATTTCATCAGGGGGATATTTATAGTCATGTGTCTATTTCATCAGGGGGATATTTATAGCCATGTGTCTATTTCATCAGGGGGATATTTATAGTCATGTGCACTGTGTCTATTTCATCAGGGGGATATTTATAGTCATGTGCACTGTGTCTATTTCATCAGGGGGATATTTATAGTCATGTGCACTGTGTCTATTTCATCAGGGGGATATTTATAGTCATGTGCACTGTGTCTATTTCATCAGGGGGATATTTATAGTCATGTGCACTGTGTCTATTTCATCAGGGGGATATTTATAGTCATGTGCACTGTGTCTATTTCATCAGGGGGATATTTATAGTCATGTGCACTGTGTCTATTTCATCAGGGGGATATTTATAGTCATGTGCACTGTGTCTATTTCATCAGGGGGATATTTATAGTCATGTGCACTGTGTCTATTTCATCAGGGGGATATTTATAGTCATGTGTCTATTTCATCAGAGGGATATTTATAGTCATGTGTCTATTTCATCAGGGGGATATTTATAGTCATGTGTCTATTTCATCAGGGGGATATTTATAGTCATGTGTCTATTTCATCAGAGGGATATTTATAGTCATGTGTCTATTTCATCAGAGGGATATTTATAGTCATGTGTCTATTTCATCAGGGGGATATTTATAGTCATGTGTCTATTTCATCAGAGGGATATTTATAGTCATGTGTCTATTTCATCAGGGGGATATTTATAGTCATGTGTCTATTTCATCAGAGGGATATTTATAGTCATGTGCCTATTTCATCAGAGGGATATTTATAGTCATGTGTCTATTTCATCAGGGGGGATATTTATAGTCATGTGTCTATTTCATCAGAGGGATATTTATAGTCATGTGTCTATTTCATCAGGGGGGATATTTATAGTCATGTGTCTATTTCATCAGAGGGATATTTATAGTCATGTGTCTATTTCATCAGAGGGATATTTATAGTCATGTGTCTATTTCATCAGGGGGGATATTTATAGTCATGTGTCTATTTCATCAGAGGGATATTTATAGTCATGTGTCTATTTCATCAGGGGGGATATTTATAGTCATGTGTCTATTTCATCAGGGGGGATATTTATAGTCATGTGTCTATTTCATCAGAGGGATATTTATAGTCATGTGTCTATTTCATCAGAGGGATATTTATAGTCATGTGTCTATTTCATCAGAGGGATATTTATAGTCATGTGTCTATTTCATCAGGGGGGATATTTATAGTCATGTGTCTATTTCATCAGAGGGATATTTATAGTCATGTGTCTATTTCATCAGGGGGGATATTTATAGTCATGTGTCTATTTCATCAGAGGGATATTTATAGTCATGTGTCTATTTCATCAGAGGGATATTTATAGTCATGTGTCTATTTCATCAGGGGGGATATTTATAGTCATGTGTCTATTTCATCAGAGGGATATTTATAGTCATGTGTCTATTTCATCAGGGGGATATTTATAGTCATGTGTCTATTTCATCAGGGGGATATTTATAGTCATGTGTCTATTTCATCAGAGGGATATTTATAGTCATGTGTCTATTTCATCAGAGGGATATTTATAGTCATGTGTCTATTTCATCAGAGGGATATTTATAGTCATGTGTCTATTTCATCAGAGGGATATTTATAGTCATGTGTCTATTTCATCAGAGGGATATTTATAGTCATGTGTCTATTTCATCAGGGGGATATTTATAGTCATGTGTCTATTTCATCAGGGGGATATTTATAGTCATGTGTCTATTTCATCAGGGGGATATTTATAGTCATGTGCACTGTGTCTATTTCATCAGGGGGATATTTATAGCCATGTGTCTATTTCATCAGGGGGATATTTATAGTCATGTGCACTGTGTCTATTTCATCAGGGGGATATTTATAGTCATGTGCACTGTGTCTGTTTCAGCAGAGGGATATTTATAGCCATGTTTGTGCAATATTTTATACTTTTCCAATAGTAATAGTTGACAATAGTAATCAATACAAGTGTACTAAAAACAGAAATAAGTCTAACTGGACTTTTCCTTTAAGTTGATATCAGTAATCAATACAAGTGTACTAAAGGTAGAAATAAATCTGAATTGGCTAGTTAATACAGCCAGAATATTTAGAATTAGTTCAGATTGTAATAATATATATCTTTCTATTCCAGGTATGGGTACTGGGTATATTCATAGTCAGTAGAAGGTCTAAATGGATGCCTCATAATCTAACTGTCAATCTGGTGATTGCACATGTGAGTTCAACAAACTTTTAATACTACAAATGAAAAAATACTGTATTCACACATTTCAGTGTCCACTATGTCGTCTGATATTGTCTATTCACCAAATAGAAGATCACAAAGAAAATCATGAATGTTTGTAGCCACTTTCTCTATCTACCTATAAGTAGACAGTTAAATGTAATACTTGTAGAGTTATCATGTGCATTCTCTTATTATGTACAGAATAAAGTGTTTTATCAACAGACATTACAAAGATTGACAACCTGAATTTTTAATACAGCTCACCCACTAAAGAGTATGAAAGATAGTATGCAAAACTAAATGTGATTACAAAGTTGTCAATAGTTTTCCCTGATAGAATAATAACCAGTGTACCCATTTTAGTAATCAAAATGTTTACTCACTGAGTCTAAAAATTACTTGGAAGTGAATGCCAAATTTTTGCTAATGTGTCATCAGCATCATCAGGGGTGTACCACAATGAAGTGTACCCATGCACAGATAACTTGTCTGTGACCCATGTTATCATATCATAATTTTTGTTAATTCAGTTGATTTAGTGTCCTTTTGACTAGCATTGTTTACTTTAAATACTGCTGTTTCATAATGTCAAGAATTTTCAAAAAGTGTTCCATGATTTTCTATCACAGAATTTTCGCACCATTGCCAAGCAACACCAAATTAAACCTTGTTTCACATTTATTGTTCTCTGACTATCTAATACATGTATCAGTGGTCCAGTGTTGCCTCATGGGAGTTAGCAGACATGCATTATGTAAAAATGAATATTCATGAGTTCTAAGTGCTCACTACTAGACAGAGTCATGGATATTTATTATTCATCTAATACATATGTATATCTGTTAACTCCCATGATGCAATGCTGGACCACTGCTCGGACAATGAATGTGAAACAAGTTCCAATTTGTCATTTCTTGGCATTCATATGAAATTTATGTGATTTGAAAAACACCATAATGAGTCTCCGAAACCCAAAGTTTATAAAAATGCCTTCATTACCTGGAGTGGCTTTTCCCCTTTGACAGAGATAACCTTTCTGCATGTACTATGATGTACTGTACCTCAGTACTCTGACGTCTTTGTAAATATCTTGAAAACATAAATTATGTTTTGACTTCTTTCTAACTTTTTTCACTCCATATAAAGTCCGACACTGACTAGATGGACGGTTCACGTAGTTCTTTAGTTTATTGGCACTTTGGGTAAGGCACTTGGTATATCTCTTTGGGAATATAATGTAAAATTCTAAATCATTTAGGTGTAGTTTCACTATTTTCTGTAAATTCTATATCATATGGGTGTAATTTCATTATTTTCTGAAAACGTGTCACCTGGGTACCTTGAAAATAATATAAAGTCAACAATCTTATTATGTGATCGATACATTGCATTATTTCATGATTGGATTAAACTGGTTTAATTTTCACATGCATATAATATGTTGTAATAAAAATGAGGTGAACAGGTTGTGTAAATATGAATGATAGATTAGAGGAAGTATCCTGGAGTTAAGGTTTGTTAAACACTCATAATCATATATGCTTATTTAGAAGTAAAACTACACTTGGAATATTCCATTCTCATGTTTTTAGAAAGACAAAAGGTTATAAAGTGTTGCCACTAGGGACACTGTTGTGAAACAGGCCAAAATAGAAACTTTCAAAAAATTACAAATTTCCAGTGTTTCCAGGCCAAAGTCAAAAGCATTCACAACTAGTCCATGTATTATTAAGGTTAATATTTTATTTCTGATGGTGTAATTGTTAGGAACCATTTTAGTTTGTTGAATTGTGTTAACTTCTTTCTCTGCCATGCCGGGTGCCCTCATACAACACTTTAAAAATATCTATCTATAAAATAGATAACCAGAATATTGCATATTCAAATCACATCATGAGTTCATACCTACATGTAATACAAATTGACAAAAAAAAATCTATCATATGCACTTATTATTCAGTATCATTTTAGTTCTATTTCTATGTAACTTTTTCACCATATTCCAAAAATCTCTGTCAACAACCAACACTAAATGTAATAATTGAAATTTCTATCAATTTCAACTCATGTCATTTATTAGTATTTGCAAGTTTTACCATGGTTATTGGGAAGAAGATAGGGAGTAGAGACAGATGGGCTCAGTGAGAGTTGTGATAAATAGCACTAACAATACACTTAGGAATCCCTAGCCAGCCTAGATTCCAGTCATGTGGGGATTTGGCTCTTTCTTTTCACCAACCACACCTGACATTTTGCTTAACGATCTATTGCTGTAATGGAGTTATGGCCAGAAAACATGCACAAATTCCTATTTGTTTTTTTTTAAATCTACCCGTTATGAGATGACGTCAAGTGCATCACCACATGATTAGAACCAACTTGGAAGGTTGAGCTATATGATATAAACATAATTACCATTTTCAATGTCACTGCAGGAAATTGTAATCTAAAGTTACGTTTGACTATACAACCATTACAGCAAAATGCCAGGCATATCGATAGTAGGGGAAAGTGAGGACAAAATCCCCATGAGACTGTATTCTAGGATAAGGAATCCCTGACGTAGACTTATATATAATTGTAAAATAAGATGGCAACTATAAATGTACAGTGAAATGTTCAGTTACTCAATCTCTGTATTTTGCAGTTAATTGCTTGTATTGGGATAATTCTATATCAATTCTGCGATGATAATAAACCATGGCAACACTATATACAGTTTGTATCATTTCTGGTTGGAGTTTTTGGATCACGGTGTTGGACATCTATGATAGCTCTAGCATTATGTATCATACGCTGTAAAAGTATGTGCTATGTCATCAGACATAGGTTCTGGTTCTATCTCTATGGCTGGGGGTGAGTATTATACATTATATACATGATAATGCATCGATTTTCCAATTTGAGAATGATTTTTGTGAAAAATTTTAAACTTTAGCAACTAAAGTAATCTTGCATGATAGGTTTAATTATACTCACTACCAATGTATGACAGAAATAATTCTAACTATGACTATATATCTATTATTAACTAATCAGTGAAAAGAGAATTTGATTAAAGCTCAGTGCTCTGCAACTTTAGTGTGCAATGACTTTTTTTGAGTATTGATACACAAGATTTTAGAAGCAAAATGCAAAATTTTTTTTTTGGGGGGGGGGGTTTAAAGCATCGTGTGTAATACCAAGGTATATCTTGGTTTGACATGTTCTTTTGTACCAAGTTGCTTCTCTTCCTGTTCCTCATTGTATAGTAAATACAGTAGTCCATTCTGTTTGAGACCCTGATGTACATATGTAACTTGATGACTGCTGTGTTTTACTAAGCAATGAGAGACAGAAAGAGAAGGAACTCAGTACAAGAGAACAATTTAAACCACGATATACCTTGGGATTACACGTAAAACTGGAAAAAAGAACATGAAACTGTTGAATTATAATGTCAAAGTCTTGTTTGAAAGCATCCCAAAACATGTGTGCTCCAAAGATGTGCAGCACCTGACCCTTGACCCTTAGTAAGATAAACCATGTCTTCTTTTAGTAGAAATATATTTATAAATAGGAATGGGCTGGTAGGCATTACAATCAGTGCAGGTCACAAAAGTTTCAAAAATTATGTGTGGGGATGGAAAGACTACTTAATTTGCATTTCTTGGACACAAGTCAATTATAGTTGATGGCGTTGAGTTACTAGAGAATACCATCAAAAATAGCTATTTTGTGTTTTTGAATTTTCTGATGGTGAACTTTTCCTTTGCAGGCTTACAATTTTTTGTGTTGGTATCTTGTTGATAGTTAGTAGAAAGGAAAAACTTGGAGATGTTGATCCTGTATTTCAGTATGGATATCTACAGGTATGTGTTGCCATGACAATATTTATACTGTGTCTGACTTGAGTAAGTTATGTAGTGAGCTTCCGGACACCTATGACCCCTTAGTAGGCTTATGTGTCTGTATGGGCAGGGCTCATGTTCTGAATACTTGGTCAATCTGTTAACAGACCCTGAAGTGTGCAGTCATAAATTTCATCCGTAATAATTTTCAGATGTCAGAACGGGATTCATGTAATAAGACCTCACATAATTTTTTTTTTCCATTTACTTCAATGTACTTCTTGGGCTTCATCAGTAATCATAGGAAAATTGTTGAAATGCAAAATGGAAAATTTAAAGTGACTGGAAATGGCTGAACAATATACTATTATGGGCTGTTTTCATGTTTTGAGCATACATAATTATGTGAAGTGCTGTCAATAGAGGGCGTTCTTCATTATGTATTAAGTATTTACTATAATCAAAGGAAACCTCCTCCTGGGGGAAAACCCAGCCTCATAACTGAGTATACTGAAAGATTCTGGTACCCATCACACTTCAACATAAATGAAATATTTATTTTAGCTAGTATGATTGAGTACATCCTAGGTGACAATCACATAATGTCGCACAAGGTCAACAAACAAACATCGTTCGCTTAGGTCAACAAACAAACATCGTTCGCTTAGGTCAAAACCCCCTCTTCCCTAAACGAACATTCACAAGTGTGACATCAAACATTTATATATGATGTAAACTATAATGAAAACTGTAGCGGTCACACCACTATGATTGATGTAATGTAAAAATATGATGGTAAACACATTAGAAACCCATCACCATATCTCAAATTAGAAGAAATTTTTTATAAACGTATCAACATCTCAGTAGTAAATATTAAAAGCTGTTATCACTGAAGAAGCAAAACATTTCTGTCAAAATTTGTTTAGAAGTGTGAAAATGAAGGTCAACAATTGCATAGCCTGCAGACTCCCTGAACTAGCAGTGTTTGCTTATTTGAGCTTGTGTGACATTGTGCGACCATCCCTTAGATAGATCACTATTTTCAATCATTAATTAACAGTTTCTGTTTTCACAATTTCACCTCGTCATGTATTTTTTTCAGGTTATTATGTCAACATGTATTTTGTGTTTAAACATCATCATAACAACGGTTACCTTGGTGATATTACAAAGAAATGATAGATTTAGAAGAAATGAATACTTATCTATAGACGATGAAGATTCTGGAAGTGATAACGAAACTACTGTTAATTTGTTAAACGATGAAGTAAATGAATATTCAGGTGAGAGCTTGATATCATTCTTACTTCCAATTAAGCCCTTTGTAGGAACTTGAAGGAAGTACTATATCATTGTCTTGTACGTCAACATGTCACCTAAAAGCAGCCATATTGAAATATTGAGGATGTTGAATTCCATAACCTCTGTCGAAAACCCTTGATGTGAGTTAATAGTTGCCTAGGTATGCAGCATGCCCATATACGGCAATAAATGTCCATGTGATTTATTGACCAATCAAAATGTGCAATTTTAGTATGTGTGAGAGGCCTAATTATGTGTTTAAAAAACCAGCTGTCTGGCCATGCTATAGAAAGTAAGTCCAGAGAAAAACAATAATCTAACCATTGTGGCTCCACAGATATGATAACAGTACTTTAATAACCTGGGATTTATCCCTGTCCTAATCAAATAAATGCAAAAAAGTTTCCTCAATGATGTGGATATTTTATCCTTTTTCTGTGTTCATCAGATCCTAGCAAAGAATCCGGGTATGGAGATAATGATGAAGATAACAACAGAGAAGTAGTCAACTCCAGCGATACCAACAGACTACCAGAATTAGTAGTTGACATTGAAAATATAGCAGAACACACCTGTCAACGTAATTCAAGATGTGACGAAGCTCAACAGAGAAGATGTCGACATTTGCTACGTAATTATGAGAATAATATAACACAACTTAGTGCTGAAGTTGATGAAGTAGCATCTGCCATTAAAAGACATCAGATGGGCCGACATATAGTATTATTGCTGTTACAAATACTCTCTATGTTAATAGTAAGTACTGTTACGTTAGATTTACATTGTTTGGGTCAAAGGTGAACTCTGAGTATGAAATACATTCAATTTAATACCATAGGTTAAAAAACTTAAATCTGCATGTTGCACTGTTGGCTTTGAAGGGACATACATATATCAAATAACCCACTTAGTAACATGTAAAATACAATGTTGTATATGGGCCATGTAAAAATCACTCTTCATATAAGTTGACGTCTGATAATGTTTGAAAGTCATACATATACATTTACATGGTACTTTAGCATATTGCTTGTGGCAACCATAGATTATGTTAGACACGACCAGTTGCAATGAAGATTTGATCAGTTTGGTGTAATATAGTCTGTAGTTATTAGAACATTTGATAGATAGAATGGCGTGAAAAAGAAGAGGGAATAAAGGTACAAAATAGAATGGCCTGAAAAAGAAGAGGGAAGATAGGTACAAGATAGAATGGCCTGAAAAACAAGAGGGAACATAGGTACAAGATAGAATGGCCTGAAAAAGAAGAGGGAATATAGGTACAAGATAGAATGGCCTGAAACAGAAGAGGGAATATAGGTACAAGATAGAATGGCCTGAAATTGAAGAGGAAATATAGGTACAAGATAGCAATGTCAAACAGAAGATGATTAATGAAAGACCCAAACATATCGGAAGATGCAGAGTCTTGTTTTTGCAGTTTAATTCCAATTGTAATACGAAATCATAAAACAGAAAGATATATCATTTAATCTTATATTTTGCATTTCCACTTTTTACAGGGTTTATTCTTGTGTTTCTGGAGGTTATTCAATGAAACCAGATCAGGAATTTATGTGGAGGTTGAATTCTTGGATAGTGTTTTCTTATTTGGTCAAAGTTTCTTTGTCTTGGCATGTTTTGGATTTGATACTCAGTATGTAATTATGCCATTTGTTAAAAGGTAGGTGTCATTTCAAAACTTTTTAACACTAACCATCTTATGTTGTCATATATGTGTACACTGTATCATGTCCCATGTATCGTGTAAAGACTGCATCAAGTCAGATATTTCATGTTGACTGCTGTATCATGTCGACTGTATTATGTATATACTGTGTCAACTGATCACGTCAGCTACATCATTTTTGCCACATCTTGTCAGCTATATCACATCAACTGTATCATCTTGGCTACTTAACGCTGTCTAGTTGTTTGTACAGCTTACCCTTTCATGTGTTCCATCACTTCCATTGTTACTTGAATAGATGTACAGCCAGTAAGACTTTATCATACCCCTAAATAATATCATGTTGTGTGATTTGCCCCTTTAACCTTTGTGTATTATAAACTTACGCAGTATGTAAAATGTGTGTGTGTGTGTGTGTGTGTGTGTGTGTGTGTGTGTGTGTGTGTGTGTGTGTGTGTGTGTGTGTGTTGGATGGATGGATGGATGGATGGATGGATGGATGGATGGATCAATGGATGAGTGGGTGGGTGAATGAGTGGATGGATGGATGGATGGCTGAGGGGAGGGCGGATGGATGAATGTATGTATGTATGTATGTATGTATGTATGTATGTATGTATGTATGTATACACAACTGCAATATTTTCTGTTTTTGTTTTATTAATAGCTATGTGTTGATCTGTGAAAATATTGTTGCCATAGTTTTCCACCCATGCAGGTCATTCTATGCAAGCTTTTATGTCTTAATGTACGAAGGCCATCATCTCATTACTTACTATAACCTTACCATTGCATGTCATCAAATTCTGCATACGCATGTATAAATAGTGCAATTATCTTATTAGAAAGCTTTGTTTGAAGTTTTTGGTAGTTAATATTTATTGTTTAAAATGTACTTTTTGAATTATGCTGGTATATGGACTATGAATAGAAAAAGGGCTTTCTCTTAGATCTATTGAGATGGTCCTTTCTTATGAACACAAAACAGGCTTTTTTCTCAGATCTAATGAGATGGTCCTTTTTGTTTCATTATCCATATTGTTTCTGTAATAATTCCTTCTTACATTAAAATCACTAACTATAGATATCTCTATCATTTTAAATGCTCACTTTGCAATAAAAGGATTTCACTAGAGTTTGATTATGTAGTAGCATTCATCGGTCGTAGGTATATCTTTCTCGATGACATCAGTATTCACAATTATTATTGTGTTTTGTAAGCGTACAGTGTGTATACTTCGTTGTCAGTGTCTATGGTTTATGTATGTTGAGTCATTCATTTTTGGTGTCATTTATTTTGTCATTGACGTCTTTGTCATTCCATTCAATGTATCTATCAAGTTTTGGGTTTTCCAACTTTTAGTGCTTTTATACTCAAAGTACACATGGTAATTTGAATATGCACCCTGTCTGCAGCTATCTTGGCACCCCACTTCTGTACTCCCATTGACAAAGTTCAACATGCTAGTGCCCTTTCAGATGTGGTTTCCTCAAGTAGCACAGAAATATGCTGGTGGTGTTACTGAAAAGTATACATGTACATAACACCATTATTGCCAGTGTTCTGAGATATATGGTAAAGAAACATGTTTAGCCAGGGTAAACAGTGATAACACAGATTCCAGGTATTGCATGAATGCTTAGCAGTTCATCAGCAACTCCAGAAATTGTCATCAGATTCAACTAGTCCTAACTCTAACAGTGGACACTCAGATAGCAAGACATCAAATATAAAACTTGCATGCTAGTCTGCTTTTGCATCAGTTGAATGCAGACCCCTCTCCTACCACCTGTCCCAACTGCATTACTTTCATCTTTTTACCAATGTGCATTATATAATAAATTACTTATGCCAGAGTGTGCATACTCAAACTTCAAAGCTGCTGACAAACTAGAATGTACAATTATACTATACACATATCAGGTGCTAGAGCTAACCCAAGTGCACACTGGTATTAGCTTTAACACTGCTTACACTTGACTAGCCAAGTGGCCTGCCCGAGTGGAATTATGGCAAGATAGCTGTTGACAATGGC
Organism: Glandiceps talaboti; assembly: GCF_964340395.1. Lineage (NCBI taxonomy): Eukaryota > Metazoa > Hemichordata > Enteropneusta > Spengelidae > Glandiceps > Glandiceps talaboti. Next base: position 23,835,812 of record NC_135552.1, read on the forward strand.
AGGGAGTGAATTTGAATACTTGGAAAGAGCAGCAAGGTCAAAGCCAAATTTGATAGATACACTGTACACCATCATGTCATATAATTAATACTAATACGTCAAGGTAGGTTCAGACAAATTCTTCATTTTTATAACAATACTTCATGCATGGGATTATTATATACATGTATATCAGTATTTATTCATTATTCTGTATTATCAAAACAACCCTGCATGGTACATTATGTACACACATCATATCTGAATGTATGCATGCATCCATATTATCAAAACCACATGATTCATTATTTCACTATAATTTCATGTTGTCTAGGGTACTTTCACTATTCACCAACTATGCATGTTATTACTAATACTATTGTCATACATAAACACAGTTACCTGTATAGTCTATGGACTTTGATTTGATATCATAGCACTAAACCATATAAATCTGCCTTTCCATGCCAGTCTATTTCCGAAGGTTGTAGTGTAGATGATGGCCATCACAACCGAATTCATATTTTCCATAAATGGAGCCAAAATAGCCATTGCAACATTCATATAGATTATCAATATTCATTATTCACAGACATAATCTGACCCTATGTGGTTTATCCAAAGTGGTGACCATACCCTCCTACAGTTTGATAACTTTTGATGGTTGAAAGTTTGCAAATGTAAATATTACAGTACGTTTATTTTGGCATTGAACCATAAGATCTGTCCACAAGAGCTCTTTACTTATGGTCAACATATACATGTATTCATTTAAGGATTCTCGGCAACGTTTATAATTATCAATTCTTGATCTATGCCTTGACATTTCACTTTCAAAAAAAGTGAAATCCTAGCGTCAATCATTTTACATCATTGCAAATTACAAAAACATATCTCCCCCCCCACCCCCACCCTCACCACCGCCACCACCATAGAAATAAGATTGAAGATTTTTTGAGAGTACGAGGCATCGTGAACTCAAAAAGAATTATTATCCAGTGTACATGGAGAGTATTGAAACTATACTTAATTTATTATGATTTGTGTAGATGGCGTAAGTTTTTGTATGGTGCAGAACAAGTAAGACTACCCAAACCAGAAGATCTGAGTAATGAAGTCAATTTTACCTGTGAACAGTTCAAAATGTATCATAAAGAAAGATGTCAACAGGAATTACTCCAAGACCTGAGGTATGTACTTGTGTGAGGGACGAAGAGAGATTGGGAGGTAGGGAGGGGAGAGTGAGGGGAGGGAGGGAAAGAGGGTGTGTTTGTGTGGCAGCAATGGAGTGTGTGTGTGTGTGTGTCTGTATGTGTGTGTCTCTGTGTGTGTGTGTCTGTATCTGTATCTGTATGTGTGTGTGTGTCTGTGTGTATGTGTGTCGGTCCATGATGTACAGAAAGAAAAAAGAAGAGATATGAGTCAATATCATCTGATTTTTCAAGATGACAATATATATGTACAACAAGTAAATATGCCAAGTATTGTTCATTTGTAGGTATCGACTAAGAGTGTACAAGAATGTATTCAAAGGTGATGCATTCATAGACTGGCTGATTGAGGTTGGTCTTGCCAAAGATAGGTCTGATGCAGTGTCCTATGGAGAAAGACTTTTAATAGGTGGAATTATTGCTCATGTGAAGAGAGAACATCACTTCCATGACAGACCATATTTTTACCAGATTGGTGAAGAACCAGAAACGGCATAAAGCATGAAAGAAGGGACATAGATGTATACGATGGATAGGAATGGCTGCAATGAGAAAGCAGTATTTGTTGTACTTTATGTCTAAAAGCAAGATGCTGAAAATTTCAAGAATTCAAGGCACATATCAGTACTTCGCCTACACCTATCTTGTCCTACAGAGCATAGACGTAGACTGACAGATCAGTTGTTGTCGGCACGGTCTAATCTCCCTTTCCTTCCCTTTATTAGGGCAGGCTGATAAGTTTCTGAATGGAACAGCAAAAGGTCTATTCTGCTTTTAAAATAATCATTTACATATTTCAAATACATAAATGATATTGATTTTCATGTCAAATTGTACCATAAAGTATGAAATATAATATGGCATATTTTTCCAAGAGAAAAGATACTATGAAATAATTTTGATACGTATCAACAGAAGGATACACAGTAGTTGTATTTACCAAATCAGTTAGTTATGTATGGTATAATGGGATATTGGCAATCATAATTTACATCTCATATTATACCGTCAATATATATTTTTACAAAGTGATGTCAAAGATACCATATCCTGGTTACGCTGTATGCAAATGACCTCATTTCCAAAAGTTGTGTTTAATATGTGTAATAAGGATGTATATAAAGAATATTTCAGTCACTATGACAACGATAAAGACAGCATATGTTATTTGTAGGAAATCTCTATGGTGGTACACCTCTCTACAGTGGTACACCTCTCTACAGTGGTACACCTCTCTACAGTGGTACACCTCTCTCTACAGTGGTACACCTCTCTACGGTGGTACACCTCTCTACAGTGGTACACCTCTCTCTACAGAGGTACACCTCTCTACGGTGGTACACCTCTCTACAGTGGTACACCTCTCTCTACAGTGGTACACCTCTCTACGGTGGTACACCTCTCTACAGTGGTACACCTCTCTATGGTGGTACACCTCTACAGAGGTACACCTCTCTACAGAGGCACACCTCTCTACAGTGATACACCTCTCTACAGTGGTACACCTCTCTACAGTGGTACACCTCTGTACAGCAGGCAACTCTCTACAGTGGTACACCTCAAGCCTATAACATACCTTGTAGTTAACCCTTAAGAAACAATACTCATTAAAGTGGCACAACCTGAGTTTATGACCTGTTAGATGTAAGTGAATATACTTTCATAAAAACCATAATCAAAGGTTGCAAGTATAATGTTAATGTCAATGCATGCCTTCAGTGCACCACAATTTTATTCTGGTGTAGTTAATAATGTCATTTATAGTAGTTTCCCTGACATTTTGGTATACGTACACTAAATTATATCATTGTATTATTTATATGTTATTCCGAAATACGAGATTTGAGTTATGTATCCAATAACAAGTGATGATTCAATATATTTCACAAATCAGAATATGACTGGTATCTTTTACTCTATAGCAAACACTTCACCCCAAAAACAAAACTCAGCTGGTGCCCCTTTAATGTATAGCAATATTTTGATGTAACCGTGAAAATCTCTTAATTTTGGCATGCCACCTCGATCCCCACCCCCTCAGGCTTCAGTTTATATTACATCGGAATGTTTTATCTTTTGATGAGTTTTCAACAAGCAAATTGTGCTAATAAGCCACTAAAAGTGCTATATTATCTTACCTCATCAGGGGCATTACAATTTTGCAGGTGCTAAAGTGTGAATTTGAGTTGCTTTTGGAGAAAATTTTCAATTTTATTTTCACTTGATGTAGTCACCATTTTCTCACAGTTGGAAACAAGTATTCAACTTTGAAAACCCTCAAATGAATGCAATGTTCATATTCCACTGCAATGATATAAACTTTTAGATTACATCAAATGTTACATGTAATTCAGAGAAATATTGGGTTAAGAGCACAAATACAATATGCAATAGAGATTTTGGTATGTTTCTCTTATTTGATATTACTTTACTGGGCATTATCAAAAATGTGTATGTTAATGGTGCATTGACTTTTTTATTGATAATTCTTGTCAGATGTAAGTTGCAATAGACTAGGCCAAATGTATTTTGTTGAAGAAGTGTACTGTGTAAGGTCTTTCATTTTACAAAAATGTTTTACTAGTCTCCATTGTACACAACCATTGCTCTCCAAATCGAATGAATACCATGTACATCGAACTACAGGTGTTTCCGTGTACCCTGTGAAAACAAAAGTACTGAGCCATTGCCCGAGTGAGGGCGCTAAAGCACCCCTGTATACTTACATCCATGACTTACATCGACTAAACTTGCCCATTGCTGTTTCATTTTATGTGTTTTGATAGAGCACATTCATTGAATTTTTTATAAAGCACATTATGAATTGTTAAATACACTTATACTTAGATATTATTCCCAAGTATTTTTCTTCATTCAGCCAAGGAAAATACACGTGACCTTGTCAGACTTGCTAGACTTGTAGTGACAAAACCCAGAAGTCAAAAGTATTTTCCAGCTGAGTGAAGACAAATATTGGGGAATAATATAATTATACCTCCCCAAACAAAATTTATGAAAAATCAAGACAGATGTTCGCAATTTGGAATGATTTAACTTTTGTTTCATGCAACACACAACCAGTGATGGAGACATGTATTGTCATAACATAGAACAATCAGGGTATATAATCCATATTTTCTGTTCAAAGACAATAACTTGGCTTGTGCATGGTACTATCTGAAATATTTTACATTGAAATGAAACTCTTTGACATTTTTTTTCATTAGTGGTGTTTGTATATTTCATGACTTTATCAAAATAAATTCCTACTACCTTCACAGATTCAACATCTTAAAATATGTGGGCAATTGCAAAATGAGTGTTTAAAATATATTATAGAGTATTGCCTTTGTAAGTTTATTTTATTTACTTCAAGAAATGAAAAGATGATGTTTAGATTAGCATTCACTGCTTGAAACAATCCTAATCATGTTATGGTGCTTGTGTTTTGATAATAAACTTATTTCACATATCTTATATTATTGTGGACTTTTATGACATATTTCCTCCTAATTCACAGAACATGTACAAGTTTATAACGTTATCTTTCTCACATGACATGTTTTGTCATAGTGAATTAAACACCAAGTTAAATTCACAATATTGGTTACCAATGACAACATGTACATATTAGTAACTATCGTGTTAAAAGTTAAAATAAAATGATTATTCTGTACATTTCACATTTGTGGGATTTATAGTTATTAAGTGTACACTTATTATTTCCATCAGAACTCATGAGGATTCTCCTTCAGAGGCTGACATTGAGTCCCTGGTACCCCCCTTCCTTAAAGGAGACATTCTAGTTAAGAGACATTTTCATAAACTGGGTTTTGAAGTCATTTCATGATTTTGACATCACATTATACGCTATCTTCCTTGCGATGTCAAAGAAGAGATAATAAGAGATGCTTTACATTGAAATGAATAATCATTTTAATATCAGAGTTCAAGTACAGTGGTCATTAAGGTCAAGCTTAGGTCAAAAACAACAACCACACTCACTTGAGTTTATTTCACACAATGATACTGCAACTTTATACATAGTCTGTAACGTACACCATGATGGGACGCCCCACACATCAGTCAACGTCGGGTGAGGGCGGAAAGGAACAATGTATCTTACAGTCTACTTTATACAATATATACAAACTTTTTGGTTAGCAATATCTGTGCCCTTTAATTTGATTCATTAATATCACCCTTTCATTGTCAGTACGTATATTCTTTTTAGGTTATTCCACAAGGTAAACTTTTTACCACTTAGGTGTTTGTGATTTATATTATGCAGAAACTTTAAGTTCTGCAAAACAGAACAGTTCCCCACCTGCTGATTGGTCAATAGCTGCCTGTCAGTAACTCTACAGACTTTGGCTCTGCCTTGAAAAAGTATAAATTGTATATATTGTGAGAGTATTCGTAGATCATTATAATTACTTATTCCATAACATAATGTGAATGATGGCAATAGCGTTTCTTGTTCATGAACAACTGAAAGCTTCAATCAAGTACATCTGTTGTAAATTGGAGAAGTCTAAATTAAGAAGACCACTTTCTAAGACCAGTGTATGACTCACTGATACGTAAAATATCTTTATTCCGTATGGTGGCATTGATCACTACAATTACAAAAGGCAAACCCTAAATCAATAGATAAAATTATTCAACCTTTTCTTGTACTATAATTTGCATACACTTTTGAATAAACCCTAATATGTAGCATTGATACATTCAAAGAAAAGAAAGGTGGATGTTTTGAAGGTTTTAAAAATCTACTGTTTTTAGTTGGTTTATGTCAAAGAAATTCAATGTACCAATTCCTGATTCTTGTTCAAATCAGTAAAGTGTGTTGTTTTTTTCTTGCATTGTGGTTGAGTGGAAATATGGCACCTGAGTGATGCACTTTCATCTCAGCTAGTGTCTGCATCTAATGATCATTATCATCTTCCATCACTTGTAACCCAGGCTCTCTCGTAGCCCAATTTGGACAGCCATCAGGTTGATCCCATGAGCTACCTGTAAAGAAGACGACCACAAGGAGAAATAAGTTAAGATATAAACACATTTATAGCAATTCCCTTAACTGGTTATGCCATTATTGGGTGTCTCTTCCAAGCACTTCTTAAAGGCCCACTTTGAAAAAGCATTACACATTAGATGTAAAAATGAGTTCTCTGACAAAGATATATAGTCTGCAACAAAAGAATAATGCTATGTAATAATAACATAACATGAATGTGAAGCCTGGGATTGAAACATTGGCCTTTAAAGCCATCAAAGCTATCAATATCACAGAATCACAAAACAGTAGTACACCACATTTCCCACGAAACATATATCATATAATATCTCATATATCCCATAATTTCAAGAACATGACAGACAAGAGAGACAAATACACAATATTCAACAACAATTAGTTTATATCATATATATACCTCATACCTCCTTGAATCCATTGTGTGCCTTCTGGTTTGCCTTTACCATTCCAAATCTTAACCCATTTTTTAAGGTCTTCGTCTGAAACATCATTGTCAAACCCTAAAGCATATCGCACTTTAACTTGATCCACCAAGTCTGTACGCTGTATTTTACCAAATAATGTGATGAGTAATCCAGGGTCTTGGGTGGATATATCTCCCCTTTCCTTTAATTTCTCAAACAAGGCATAAGCCTCCCTTTCTTTCAGTATATCATCTGCTATTCTTTTCTTTAGAGGACCTTCACTACCGCCACACCACTTCACTAATCTTCTAAATTCATCTGTTGAATGATATTCTAAGTTTAGGAAGGATAGCTTGTTGTTGTTGTTATTGTTGTTTGTTTGTTTGTTTGTCTGCTGTGTAGTTTTGATCGACAGTAATCTCAAATGATCACAATGAATAAGGAAGAGATAGATAAAAGCAATGACAATAGTGACAGTGTGAGATATAGATATTGAAATCTATTCGACATTTTTGATGATTATATATGCAACTTTAACCAACCTGCACTAGCATTCATAATTATTGGGGTATTATTATTTTGAACATACAACAAACAACATCTTCATTGAAAATAGTTAAAATACCAACACTTAGACATTGTACATGTCAATTAGAGGTTTTGTGTGATCTATAAGTAGATTAGAAATATATTGAAATTTTTATTCATTTATTTAGGAAGCTGATTTTTTGGTGTGGACCCAAAAATGAATTTGGTTTGATACACTTTACCATAACTGATATACAAATATATTTACCCACAGGGGATTCAATACTGTGCAGGGTGTATGAAATTATGATTGAGTCATTTTATTTCACAAAACAGTTTAAAAAACATTGTTGTTGCTGCTAGTGTAGCTTTAAATAATATTTTAATACCTTGAGTGATATCATCTGACCAGCACATAAAAAGATCGGTGAGTCCGTCCAACTTGTTGGCCATGTTTCAGAAGTCTCCCTGTAACACAGCGTCAGTAGTATTTCCTAAGGTATTGAAAGTATAAGTGAAATAAATACATTACAACAAAAGATGATCAGGGCGATGATGGTGGTGGTGGTGGTGGTGATGGTACCAGTGGTAGCCACAACAACGACAATGTCGGGGGGGGGGGTCATTTGTTTGAGCTACTAACTACTGTTATTATGGTAATTAAAATGTTGGGTTTGGCGTTTAAATCAGATTGCAGTAAATTGTCTAATTAAAATTATATTACATTAGTCTGGATATTGCTAACCTCAACTTGTTGTCTGCCTTGGTCTGTGTTTCACCATGGCTCTCCCCTAGTGACATCCATGGGGTTTGATCAGTTTAAACTAATTATTGGTTTCGATGTACGTGTTTATGTCAGTTTCATTATGCAAATCATTCACAGAAATCATTGGGGTAGTCATTGTGTCTAGTTTTGTTTTACAAACTGCTCATTTACGCCATAATTTGATAAAATCATTTGGCAGTGTTTCGGGTGCTATCGTCCGCTATTTATGCATTCAGCTTTATAACAACGTCCGACGTTCTGTTGAATTGAACATAGAAGGGTTTCACCAATTGAAAGTGATTCCATATCACCATTTCCTTCCAAGTAAGCTCAATATTTAGTCTGACAATAAGGGAAGAGAGTGAGACACTGTATGGTCCAATTCTACTGTGTTTGAAAGGTACCAATCGTACATGGTAATTATGTGGGTTTTTCCCTACTAAACACATGCAACGACGCTTTTATAAAAACAATAATATCGTCTGAATATCGTCCAAGAATCTCTTCTAATTTTACTAAGTTATGTGGTCATAGTAAATTATTCTAAGATCTTCTAAAGGTGATTTTACGTTGTTATAACGAACTCGGACTTACCGGTTTCAGCAGGCCTAACCTTGTTAGCCAAACAATCGTTTCTGGTTGCTCACAGATTCGCAGAAACCCTACTTTTCTCCGAATTGTTGTTTTGTTCAACTTTTGACTCTTGTACGTACGTACAAGTCTTGCAAACGCGGATAATAAAATTTACTTATCGGAATGTTGCTAAATTCTAGTATGAAAATACGCGAACTCACACAGTAATTATCAGGCTGGTCTGTTACAAGTGCTTGGAATCTATGTTTCTATCGACGAGGGGAGACTCAGAGGAAAACTTTGAATTCGATCACAAGCTAAAAATAGAAGGGGCATTCCAAAATTAATTTATAAAGAAACGCATGCGCAAACGACACAACCCAATAAAACGGGATGACGATGAGATTCATCAGATAAAGATAGAGTTGAAATATACCTATTGTTTTGACTGCAGGCAATGAAAATAAATGTAGTAACTATCATGGTTTAATAAAAATTACTCATGACCTTTAACCTACAGGTACACGTCACTCGTTATAAATTACAAATCATCTTGACCTCCAAAAACAATTTTGGCCGCGCCTTGTTGTCACTCTCCAAGTGTCTATGTTTTTTACCCAGACCCATAACTTTCTTTTGCGTATTCGAGGAAAAAATAATAAAATCGCGAAAAATGTGGCCTCGCAAGAAATAGTCAATGCGGAAACTGGCAGAATTGATCTATAAGTAACACATTTTGGTATAATAATATTGCTTACAATATGACGATATGATCATTAACGCTGCACGTTAACGCAACAAATTTTCAACACACACGACAACGTTGCAACTGGTAACCACGACAACACAAGTGAGTTCCGTTGAGGTGAAGGACGTCCCTAGCTAGTTATTACAGGTTATCTGTAAACAATAAATGCTTCGCTTTATAATATGGCTTCTTTTCGTTTGAGAGATGTCAGCCTGTGCAAAGCAATTTGCAAGAAAGAGAAAAACGTGTGCTTCCTACATCGACTAAAAATACGATATTTGCCCTGAATCGGTTAACCAAAATGTACACTGTAACATACAACACACCACAGGCTAGGCATTGGACATGTTTCAAATGCTACAGCAGTGCAGTGTAACACTCGATGTACACCCTATCACGAGTGATTGATCAGCTGAGGACAAACTGTCACCTTTTCTAACCTTGCAACTTTTCAGACAATATCTTCACATTTTACCATGGTTAAATATAGAATTTTCATTCGAACCGCCAGCATTGAATATTGAAAATTTTAAGTGTTGTACCCATTATTTTTGCACTCTGTAAGTATGTATGTATCTATCTATCATGTGTACGTGTACAGTGTATGCTTCATACTTGGACATCTAACTTAGGGACAAACCATTCTATGGGGGGGGGGGTCGGAGGATTTGTATTATGCAGGACTGGGGCTTGAAATTAGCCATATTTGTTTACAAAGTTATCTTTGTCTATAGTTTACGTCTTCTTTACAAAATTAGTTTTTGTTTACTTTTCTTCTATTTGAAAATATCTTTTCCCTACAAGGTGCCATGCAATAAAGTGATGATTTGAAAATCTGGTGTGCTTTTGTCTAATTCGGATTTAACATATTTCTTGTAGCACACAAGTTACAGAATAACAATCGAGCAAAGGTTTCAAAAGGCATGGCATTCTCTTTTTGGAGGATGTGGTGGCCCTGAAAAGGGCCGTTTGGTTTGTGTATGCCAGGCACACTTCTTAGGCACGCTCGCCACGGATACGGCGGGCAAGTTGGATATCCTTGGGCATGATGGTGACACGCTTGGCGTGGATAGCGCACAAGTTGGTGTCTTCGAAGAGACCGACGAGGTAAGCTTCGCTGGCTTCTTGGAGGGCCATGACGGCGGAGCTCTGGAAGCGAAGATCGGTCTTGAAGTCCTGGGCGATTTCACGGACCAGACGCTGGAATGGGAGTTTACGGATAAGGAGTTCGGTGCTCTTCTGGTAACGACGGATCTCACGGAGAGCGACGGTTCCTGGCCTGTAACGATGTGGTTTCTTCACACCTCCGGTGGCTGGTGCGCTCTTACGAGCGGCTTTGGTTGCCAGCTGCTTACGTGGGGCCTTGCCACCAGTTGACTTACGAGCGGTTTGCTTGGTACGAGCCATTTTACACTATACTTTGTAGAATTTACGAAAGTAATGTCTGTTACAAGTTCGGCAGATGAATTTATACTATTTTGAAAAAGGCGCCAAATACAAAATGGTGCAATATTACTGGTCAACTAAGCACAAAGGCAACCTCATTCATTGGCTTTTATAGAAATTCCTTGAACTGAGCTCTGATTGGTCAAGAATGCATATCTAATGAGACGTCAGGATCCCTATGTATTTCACACCTCAGTCACACATATACCTACGTTATCATTTTTCTGACAAAATCAGAATTTGTATATAGTAATTGAATAAACATTGCATGTAGATTTATGTACCTCACAGGCACATCATATCAGAAAAGAGATTTTGCTAATTCCATGGTAACAGAGTTGAGCAAAAATATCATATTTTCTAATATTACAATTCCATCACCCTCTAGCTCTAGCTACACAGAATGTAGTGACAGATAGCTTTGTGCTGAATTTCACTTCACACAAGTAACTACAGGTTGTAATGGTAACCAAACTGACTGAAATTTGGTAATTCATATCTTCAAAAATATCACAAAATGGAACATTTACTGTTTGATTACCGGTATCCACAGCTACAGTAACTAAAATTATTCAAAATAATGTTAGCCTGAAAGATTCACAAAACAAGAGATTGATTGAATGGTACATTTCAAAACATTAGAAATATTTACCCCGGGTATTTACCATGGTAACCGAAATACGTTGGTATGATAAAAACAACTATTACTGTATTTGTATGTTACACTGAACAGTCCGAATATACATGTATGATGTATGTATCATTGTATGCCCATGGTAAGCCAGTGAGAGACCATAAAGTGATTAGTAATTAGCTGATGACAGTCGGCATATACTATATAGGAATGAAGAGACTTTCTTCCTTTAATACTAGTTTATGATCAATTGTTTGTCCAGTGTGATAATGTCCCAGAAGATAAGAGATAAAGCTAAATAAGCTTAGGGTGTTTTGATTTAGATAAGAGGAGAAGAATGGACAAGGCGTCTTTATTTAGTCAATAAAGAGAGATACAGCTGAAAGAGAGAAAAGAAGACCCCGGGAAGTAGACAGGGAAAGCGAAAAAAAAGTTTTTATATCACCACAAAACTCAATGAGTGAATTGATGAATATCACACACAAAATAAGTTATATTGCACCACAAAAATGATCATTCAATCTATCAATCATCCAACCAACCAACCAACCAATCAATCAATCAGTAAATCAATCGATCAATCAATTACATTCTCGCTGCCACCTGTGGTTCATGTCAACACGCCCCTCGTAAAGTGGCATTACAAAGGACGTGTTGGCCTAGGGCTATGTTTGCGATATTTAAAGACTGGTCATTATATCAAATTTGACTTTTTTTTTCGCCCAAGCTAATAATAATTAAGCAAGTGTATAATATATAAATAAATCATAATTATATGAAACATTGTGGTCAGTTTCATGAGTTCACTGACCTTGCTGATATAGACCATAGACAAATTCTTGTCTGTGTATAGAGACACTGTGTGTGATAACTCGTCTGTAAGATCGCACAATCGCCATTGCATGCGCATGTTTACACTGTGTGCGTGTATGATTGCGTGTATGTCGTACGTGTATGTGATAATCCTTCTCCATGTGTGAGTTACGTAGTAGGAAATGTCATTATGCAAATATTGAGGTCATTTAAGGTCACAGAACAGCGCAATCGTTCTGAATTTCATAGTGGAGAACTATCACCATGCACCACTATATAGCGGCAGGTAAGTACGTATATAAATACCCATATCGGTTTCGTCAATTTGTGATGCTGGCATTTGCAATGTTTGGGCTTTTTGTGTGTTTCTGATGTGTAGAAAGGTTCAAATTTCGGTATGTCGACACATTATTTTTAAAAACCTGAACCCGGATACAAGTATGTAGGCCTAGCCTATGCCATGGTTTAAAACAAACATTTGTTTACCTTGCGTCGTCAAAGCTATTCTATTGCGTGTTACGTACTGATATCAATATTCTTGTCTGAGGTGTACAGATTGTCACAAGTGTCCAAACCCAGTAATTCACCATTTTAATACAGGCGTATTCTTTTTTCAGTGTCTCAGAGTATAAGCTCATAAAATCATTATACATGGTTGTAAATACAATGGGTCGAGCACTGCAACTCACGACTGTCATAGTCACGAGGCAAAAACCAAAGTATGATACATGTATGTACATACTGTACTGTCAAACTCTAACCACCGCTACTCCCGCTGTGTAGCTAGGTAAACACATTGATTCACATACAGCTAAAATAGGCCTGTGGTTTTACTTTTTAAGTCTGTCTGCCTCTGTGTGTGTGTGTGTGTGTGTGTGTGTGTGTCGCATCGTAACTATAAACAGTTGTTATATATCATCATACGATAGATTATATGTCCTGTGTTTGAAAATGTAAGATTAATATATGATATCAAATATGCCAAAGAAGTGTAAATAGAGTAAAGTGACAATACCAATGAAATATTTATCACTTAATACACGTCACAGTTCGTCACGTAACTGCTTCAGTTGCATGCATCATTACCAGTTAATAGTTAATACGCAATCATCGGACACCATTCCAGAGAACTAGAAATACATAAGGGGCGACATCAATAGTTCAATGTAGGATTTAAAAAAATCATATTTTTTTAGTTAGGCCTCAGACCCCCCCCCCCCCCCTAATAAATTGGCCGAAATTGAAAATGTTTCGGACAGCACAATCAATTTCAAATCAGCTTGTAGTATGTAGTGCTATGAATACAAAGGGGTGTATGTAGTTAAGAAAAAATCATTCTTTTCGTATTGACACTTTACTTTATTTTATTCTAGTGCCATGCATTTACTCTTTTACTATTTCTCAATTTGACATTTTTTTTTAAAATATTGCATTTAGGAGTACAAACAGATCCTTTGAAAGTAAAATTGATTTTGTAGGATGAGAACTAAAATGGCTCAACCACCCCACCCCACCCCACCCCACCCCACCCACCACACCCCCCCCCCCCCCAAAGTAAAAGATTTTTTTAATCCTACATTGATTTATTGATGTCGCCCCTAATTGAACCATGGGCCGTTTTATCGTACGTTCCACAAGAAACTACTGGTTAAAGTGTAAGTAGATGCTACGAAAAGCCATTAATTGTTACAGTATCACAATACTGACCGAAAGTGAAACTTTATCAGGGTAAGCATCCACCAGGTTTTTGCCACTATTAAAATTATCTTCCAATGTTAACGTTATTGTTGTTTCAGACAATGCCGTAAGTTGCTTTCATATATTCAGATATTGAAATCTAGCGTTGATGTTTTGTTTGTCTTTTAATCGACATTTTTGCTAGTACTGGCTGTAGTCAGAATAACGGTGATACAACATGTGGTTTGATTAAAGTTCCAATATCTATGCCCCGTTTAGGATATCAATGCCGAATGAAACTGTGCGAAGATTGAATAAAATACCACTTTGCAGTGAATATCTCGAGCGTTGGTAGCCCGAAACGTATACATGTTGTCTTGTTCTACATTATCAAATTAAAGGAAATGTTATACACGGTAAGTAAAGTTTACAGGTTGTGTGTTCGGATGCTTTGATCGAGGTAATTATTTTAATGGCGTGATTCATCTGTTTGACATGCATGTACGTGTCTGTACACTGTCTCCCATTCTCTGTGACAAAATAAATCAATATTCTAATGATAGACACCATATACGCTCTCATGGATGAAATCACCATAAATTGATCGCGCAGTTCCTCTTTTAAATTTGGTGACGTCACAGTACATAGTGTTTCATTTTGGCTGACATATTTTAGTTGACACATGTTTGTTGACATCACATGACATTTCATGTTCTTATAGTCGTTACGCGTTTTATCATTCTCATCAGAAAATTACAAATTTGTACAGTAACTCTGAAATGATTGGGAATTTCCAATTGTTATAAGAGATAAATTTATTTTTGCATTCATGCCAATTACGGTTAAGGTGTGGGTGGCTTTATATATATGTGTTCTTTATGTAATAAATCACCATGAAAGCTGCGTATTGATCGCGTTACAGAGCACTGAGTGTATTTTCAGTTGTTGTTTACATGTAAACGTGCTTATATCATTGCTTCGCAACAACCACCATACAGTTCTTTTCGGAGAAGCTTGCCATGCTATCAAGATCAGTGATGATCACAAGCTTTCATGTTGAGATAGACGCAAAACAGATAACACACACACACACACACACACACACACACAGTGTGGGTGGACTCTTTATTTAGTTAATGTCAGTATAATTACTCCAAGGTTAATGATACATGTATATTAACTGATCGTGCATTGTTATAAAGCTTTCAAATTTTTATCAGAGTTGTGTCCCAAGACTGACTGCCGTTCAATTTAACTACTTTCAATATTAGCAGAGCAATGTATACAATGCACAATCCGAGGTTTTAGCAAAGGGAAAAGGACGAATAATCAATTTGGTCTTATAATATTATTTTCTGTATATTTTTCTAATAAAGTTTTAATTATTGTTTCCTCTCACTGTTTTTTTCCTATTCCCTACCTGTTATCAATGTCTTATCAGAGTTTATCAGCTTTACATTAATTAGTAGCTTGCTAATCCGAGAACAAACTCACTGGTTATTTGCCCACTTACTAGTAACGTATGAAGTCAGTGAGTGTGAACATCCAAAACTTTATTTGAAATGTAGAGAAAATAATATTATAATTCTGAAAAATCGAGCGAACAAAACTGATTATTTGTCCTTTACCCTGTGGTTTTAGAACAATCTTGCCCGGTAAATTTGATCTAGTTATGCAAGTCTGTCATGTATTTACTCTAGATTGAAATAAAATGTCAAGATCGGCTAAGAACCATACGTCATCATCAGAAAGACCGGTGAAGAATAGGAAAGTCGACCACAATAGACCAAGCCTCAACCAAGACTTTCAAAGGAGAGACTTTTTGTCTTCAGTATGGACGGAAATGAATGCCTACCGTAAAGAAGCACAGTTTACTGATGTGGTTTTGATGGTTGGAGGAAGAGAGTTTCCATGCCATAAGATAGTTTTAGTGAGTGGCAGTGATTACTTTAAGGGGATGTTCTCGCCAGGAATGGTTGAACACCAAAGAGGTAAAGTTTCCATATCTGGAATAGAAGTTCAAGCCATGGCAGTATTACTGGATTACTTGTACACTGGTAATGTCAGCATCACTAACATGAACGTCCAGGCGTTATTAGAAACTGCTAATCTGTTACTCGTCTGTTCACTGAAAGATAGCTGTATAGAGTTCATGCTTGACCACATTGATGCATCCAACTGTCTTGGAATTTGGCAGATTCTAGACTCTCTCGGCCTACGAGAATATGAACGTGCAAGGAACTATGCTTTAGAATATTTCCAACTCGTCAGTTGCTACGATGAATTTCTTGAGTTGACCAAAGACAAACTCATCGAGCTTCTTCTCAACGATGGCCTTTGCGTTGACAGAGAGCAATTTCTTTATGATGCTGTGATGAAATGGTTTCAGCATGACAAAGAATTCAGGACATGTCATCTTGCCGATGTATTAGACCTTGTTAAAATTGAATCGATGGAGTCCGACTATCTTTTGGAACGGATCGAAAAGGATGTATCACCCATAAACTGGGAGCTATCCATTAGCATAATGGACAAAGTGATTGCTGGAGAAGTGTGCGATAAACGAAAGTCTAGCGTCATAGCCATCGTTGGAGGGTCACCTGGACCTGGACAAGGACAGTCAAACCGGTACCAATCGTATTTAAATGACAAGAGTATTTACTTCTTTGATCCAGTGAACATTACTTGGACTCATCTGGCTCAGGCTCAGCAGTTTGATATAGACGATGACGTCATATTGTCAGATAACAGAATCATCGTTCCTCGCGGCAGAAGGCTAACTGCGTTCGATCTCGATAGCAAAACTTGGAGTGACTTGCCAATCTGTGGACTGGTAGGAGACTGCTTTGCAAGTTACTACATTAAATGGACTATTTACCGAGGGAAACTGTACATCTTGGGAGGGGATGAAGATGGATTTTTCCTCGAAGAATATGATGAGATCGATAACTTGAGCCAAGAAAGGTTTCTGTGCTATGACTTGTCTACCAAAGCCCTCATACCTGTAACATCACCTGCTAAGTGTGTGATTATCAACGCTTCCGTTTTATTTCGGAACAAGCTGTACATCTTTGGGTATGAAGGCTCAAGGAACAAACCACGTTCGGTGATGCAATGTTATGACATAAAAACCAACGTATGGGCTGAACCTGTTGAAATTCCGAATGACGTACCTGTAACGGATGTCAAGGCAGTTGTCTTGGACAGATACGTGTATGTATTTCAGAATGCAACCAGACTGTACATCTACGATCCCATAGATGGTGAATGGTTGTCGTCGATTTCAGGAGCTGAGAGTCACCGAGGTTTCATCAGCTGTGGTGCTACTGTGTGTAACTGCAAGTTGTTCATTATGGGAGGATACATTGAAGATACAGGTATCCACACTGATCAGATCTACTGTTATGACCCATCCGAAGAGACCGTGAGAGAAGTTGGGAAGTTGAAACAGCCGATGGCATCACCCAAGTGTGTAACAATAAGTAAACCTCCATGGTACAGATGATTGAGTTGATCTATGATGGGAACCATGATCAACCAGACACGTTTATTGGCCATGCATTAGGCCTATACAGCTGCCTGGTGACCATCTGATGATGAACCTTCCGCCTATACATCATAAAATTAACGTGATGTGAAGGGTCATACACGTACCCAATCAACATTTCGTCACCGTGTCGTTTATTACATGTTGAATCATAGACCCTCCACCCACCTCTGGGTGGAGGGTCTATGGTTGAATTTACTAGTAACATACCGATATCAACAAGAAACCAAGCAAACTGAAGTTATTCATAAGTACACGAATTCAAAACTGATGATATAATCCCGATACAAGTTAAATTTCGAACCTAGTTTGTTTATTTGTGTATTTAAATACTTCAACGTTCATGACAATAACTTTCGTATGTTTACAGTGACCCAGCGATACGTTTGATGCATATTTTTTAAGGGAATTGTTTTCCCAGACGATAATGTTTAGATGTTGTGTTTCATTTGACTTGAAATATTATTTGGAACGTCTGCTGGTATCGATTTTTTTTTCAAGGATAGTATTATATTATCGGCAATGAGACAGCAACACCAGATGTAATAAATATTAACACAACCATGTAATAATGTTGTTGTAAATCAAAATACTTGCTAACTTTTAAACTTGAAGATGTCCACAAAGTACGTGATAGTAGTACAAAATATTTAAATACAAAGTGTTAGTTTCGCAGTTGCCATATTGCCTGCCAATGACATTTTATTTGTTGGGTGACGTTTGTTGCTGGAGATAATGAACCAACACCTTGTGAAAAGAAGACAGTCTGCAACTTCGATTCTAACTGTGTCCGTGTTATCTAAACACATTTATGCAAATTATATGTCGATACACGATTTTTTTGGATCCACACCGTTAGTTAGATGGAGATATTTACAATACAATTTCAATCGTGTAATACAGTGTGGTACCTATATAGTAGCTGAATTACAGTTTTATTTCTTCAAGACCTGTGTAAGTAAGAAAAGAAAAGAAATGTATATTTTGGTACAACGTTGACACTTTATGTTAATTTGATACCAACAAGAACTTCATTTTTTTTATGCAAAGCAAACTTGTTTGCATCAAGTAAACAAAATATAGTTGTTCAAATGATGAATGTGTAGTGTTTCTATTTTTATTGTTTTTAAATATTTGGTGTTGTAATGATGGCTGTTATTTGGTTTTGTTAATTTCGACGAAGAAGACTCTTCTTTTTTCTTGTGACTACTTGTTTCCCTCCAAGAATTAGTTTAATTGCCTCAATAGTCAGTAGAGGGGATCAGCCCTTTTAGTTCGCCGCATCGTCATGAAAGGTAAGGGAGCTTAGTGATCGTTGTTTTATTTCTGATGCTGAGAGGGGACAGGCAGTCCATATTTGGCCTGTTAATCTACCCTGCTGGTATCTGTCTATGCACTAGCAATCCCGGACTTAATAAGTTCGCCCTCCCATTAGATGACCATTGACAGGGGGGGGGGGGGGCTATTTTCTTGTTTTCTTTCCAATGGTATTTATTTTTTCAACTGCAAGTGATAAAATTGACATGAAAATTTGAATTCTTACAGACAAATATAAAATTGTACGTTACATGCCGCTGGTCCCATGTAGGCGTACCAGACCTTGTCCCGGTCACACTATCGATTTGCCAAATATTTTTATGTAGGGAATTAAGAAAGCGGAACGTAGTGCTAAACCAAACAAAGCGAATTTTTGGTTCCCTGCACCACAGGGGCGTGTAATATTTCATAGATGGTTGTTTTCCAGGTTTACAGACTAAATATAACAACATTTTTATTAATATATATTCCTACATGTAAGGGGAAGAGACAAGTCCATAATAATTCTTCGTAATATAGAGATTGATACATTTGTAGCAGCAAGATTCGTACGATATTTTCCTAAGAAAACGACATTCTAAGCAATAAGAAAACAACAATCTATGAAATATTACACGCCCCTGTGCCCTGCACCGGTACCGCGGACTGAAGTTTGCAGTTATAACTAGCGCCCCCACACGATATTTACGGTACATGATTCTTCCATTTTAACGGTGTTTCGGTAGCTTACTTCTTGTAAAAATGTAACATGCATAGATTTTATGAAGGAATTTGGTTGTTTCAAAGTTCTTACTATAGTTTGTAAATATGTTGAAAGGTTTTCTAGTCCTAACAATAATGACCCAATGGTGACTGTAACAGCGATTTATTCAGGCATATCTCGTTCCTAAAAGTTACCACCCTATTTGACAATGGTTCGTTCTAAATAAAAAAGACTGCTGAAGCCAGAGAATAAACTGCGTGATATCGGTACGTATTTTAAACGAGTTACAGAGCGTGTGAGAGAAGTCAGTCATGTACCTAGTGTTTTTGTTCTGTCCTCGTTGATACAGGTAAGTGTGTTTGATTCTGACGGAAGGGAGAAGGTCTAGCTCTGGCTCCTTCTATAAATTGTTCAAGCGCCCACATGTCCCAATTCTTGTTTTCGACTCAAATTTTTCATGTTCTGCCCTAGAGGTCCATATTTTTACTCTGAACTGTGCTGACCTTGCTGCTGTATGTTCTAATGCCGTGCTAGTGCTAGCATTATTACGAATGTACCATGAACATTATGTTTGACCAGTGCAGTGCTGTGGTTCAGTGTTTGTAGTTTATCTGCAAATATTTAAAACAGAAACCACATAACCAGTAAATGCGGATGACGAATAGATCCCGGGTATAAATGTATTTCACTGTTTTCAGTTGGGACTTCAGAAGTTCAGTACATACAAATTAGAATAGTTTGAACTTCAAAGTTCCCGTTCCACTGTCCAAAAAACATGCTGTATTTATGTGCTGTGAATATGGTCCAAAGGTCCCGGGGGTCAAAATCTTAGCAATAGATTCTATCATTCATTTGTATAGGTATTAGGTACTCTCGGTCTGTAAATCTAAAACAAGAAAAGTTACACTAATCTTGAATAGCGCTACAGAACGACAGACTCCCTGAACGTTCATGATACCCGTAAACTTTACTGCCTATTCTTCCGATTTGTTAAGATATCGTAAAAAGTTGTATTGCTCATGTCAAGGCAAAGAGGTGTTATTGAAAATAACTATGAAGGTGAACGTCAATGAAGAGATGTAAACTAAATCGTAAACGCTGTGTACATGTTTTGGCTGATGTAAACATGGAAGTTTAAGAGAGCTCAACAATCCTTGCATTGTTCACAAATTTAGATTTAACTACCCTGTTATAAAACAAGTAATTAATTACTGGTTAAATACTTTATTTTATTACTTTATAAACTGACAGGGCGGGCTTGAAAAGACATGAATTTATGTGCACCTGATCCCAACTATGCAAACAGATAGAATGATAAAGATAACTAAACTAGTATATATCCATACATCCATAATAATGTATCCCTCTATCACAAGAAAAAAAATGAAACAAGCAACTTAAAATATCAATAAAACAAGTGATGACATATCCTGAAGCTATTATAGTAAGAGATTGAACTGCAGTAGGATAGGTGTGTTTCTAAAATGAACTAGATTGCCAATGTGAAATGTAAGTGCAAAAATCTATGAAGCCTTTTTCTCCAAATTATGTGTTATTTCTCATCTACTTCATGATACTTTAACTCATGGGTTTCAGTCTTTTACTTTGATGTTATCTACAGAAAGGCTGGTTGTTGGTGCAAGTTGACTAATAGCTAATTGTTATATTCAGCGTTCACTGTTCAGTCACTTTTCCTGTATGTCTATGTCTGTAAAGAGTTGGTATTTGCAGTAACTCACCTATTGTTAGCAGTCTTCTCAACAGATTAGCAACTATAAGTCCCTATACAAATAATGACTCGAAATACCAACTCCATTGTTCCTAAATGAAGGTAGCCATTTGGCCAGACAAAACACTCATTTACAGGTCCTTGGAAGCAAGGTAGACAAACTGTATACTCTATTCACACATCACAAGTGTTTACACCAGACCCAGCTGACAGTGGTGACATCAACAAGGGAGTGAAGTAAGCCAGACTGCCAATTAACCTCTCCCTATACAGGAAGAGACCAAGCTGTCTTTATCACTCCATTTTATAACACTGTAATTGTAAGAAGTCTACAAATTGAACTGTGCAGTAATGGTGGACTGAACCAAACAAGTCTGTGCAATCATGGATGTATTCGTGAATCTTAAATGAATCTAATACATCCATGGTGCAATCCAAGCTCATCAGATGAAATCAATGGCCCATGGCAATGCATGGCCAGTTTAATTATGTGTACTTCCACACTTTATAGTGTAAAACTATTGCCAAAATGTGAATGCATTCTGTCTGTTGACTTCGTTCTTGTAAACCAGAACTGTTATTTGTTCCACGACACTGCAAAATAATGAAGCCTGTCTTAGCGGTGCATCTTGGATGGTGTCGTAAAACAGGCAGTGGTTTACGTTGATGAGGTAGTGATTTAAAATGCAAGGCTTTGGCAGGTCTGGCTTAGAAAGAGATGTGGATCCAAGTTTTACATGTCCATAATTTAAGTGAAATATTTCACCCAGCAACCATGCACATTACTGTACGCGATATTCCACAAAGGATTTATCATTGTATTACATAGCAATATCCCATTTTCTTTGCTATATTCATGATATTGGGGCATACATCCAAATTCTTTCTGTGATACATGTGCAATACTATTAATAGTAAATAACTCATCACATGTCACAGGGACTGAGTGCATGGGTCTATGATAGCAGTAATCCAACTCCTTTAAGTGCACTTCTGAGCACTTGTGAAGGACTATGAATGCAGGCAGAGTAGCATTTAGTGAAATCTTGGATGACTATGTCCAATCATGGATGTTGCATGTATTACATCCATGGTCCAATAGTGAATACCAGCATAGACCCTCGGAGGGACTACCGTACAGCACTGTGGGCTATGATTTATTCAACATGGCTACCTAACATGCACATCCTTCAAGTGTGCAGGACCACATGCCAATTGGATGTATATCAGCATATGTGTACTTTGCTGAATTGCAGGTACTTCATACTTGAAGTACATTGTAATATTCATAGAACTGTATAGGTAGACCCCCTGAAATTTACATAAATTATCAATCATGATAAACCAGAACAATTACAAAATCATTTCTATTTCCCATAGGCCTTTCCCTTTGAATTACTGTCAACTGCTAGTAGATGCAATAATTATAGCAAGGAGTACTACCTCATACATGTATGTTCCAATGTTACATTAAACTTGGTATATTGTCAACTTTAACACTGTCTTTCTGATCATACGGCTTGCCAAAGGGCTATGTTAGTATATGTACATGTATAAATAAGTTTGGCAGGCTAAGCAATAGATAACCCTGTAATTTTAGGCAAAGTTTTCCAAAAACCATGAGCATGTATTGAAGAAGATATATTGTACGACTCAGTATAAAGGATCCTGGGTTTACATCATTGTGGGAGGGAGATGAAGTACCTATGGGATATTGTGTCAGAGCTATGCAAAGCCCACACACAAAGGATGGATGTATTTGTAAGGAATTGATAGTGAGTGGAAGAAAATCTATTGTGCCATAGACCCAACCATGGAGGGTCTATGATTGTACTGAATGATTTGAGTCAAGATTATCCTACTTCACTAATTCCCAGGTGAGAGGAAGTAGATCAGTTGCTCAGATGAATAAGCAAGACTAAGATGTGGCTATACATTGTAGAATATATATGAGAAATCATGTGAATATACATTGAACGTGGATATGTGTTAGATCTTATTAACAACTAACGAAATACTTTCAGTTTGATTTTAAATGATGGAATCCAACTGATTGTGTTAAAATTTTGCACGACAGTATCTTCGATACAGATGTTTGACATCCCTAAGTCCTATAAGAGTGTTACAATCCTTCATAATTGTTCTACTAATGAGACTATTGGTTTACTTCTCACAGTATTGATTCCTGTACTCCTTGATTAACATCCACTGTGTTTCCGTGTTAATTGCTATTTCCAAATCCTGTTATTCATGTACATCTTTTACTTCCATCCTGATGCACTCAAATGAGAGTGTGTAAAGCACATTGTATTAAATTCATGATTCTATTGTGGATTCAAAACAATGTACTGATGTATAGGTTTATCCATAGAGTTAGTCCTTCTTCCTACCCCCATGTTTACCCAACAGATGTTATGTAGAACAGTGAGTGTCTTGGTTATGTGGAAGTATTACCGAATCTTTAGGACCCAATAATCAGTTTTCAAACATTTTCGACAATATCATAAGGTATGGTAAAAGTTGATAGTAACAATTATGCATACAGATTTTATAAATCATCCTCAGTTGGATCATTTATGTTAGGTCTCCCTTAAATACATCCATGGTTTGATCTAAACATGTCATTTGAAGTCACAAGTGTGTTGTACTTGTGTTGGTTGATTCAGATGTTTCAAACTTTGTTTTGAAGCCTAGATTCATTTTGAGTACTGGTAGTGATTCTCCACACAAGCAAATCAGTAATTTGTATAGTTTTAATTCATATCTCACATTAATACATAACTGATTAGATGATGTGATTTGATATCATATTCTGAGACAGGAATCCCTAATAATAGAACAATGCCAGGAGACAATTTTTTAAATGCTACTAGTATCAAATGTATGCATGCATTGACATGATTATCATACATAGATCAGGTTAATAATTGTTTTATGCCAAGTTTTACAAACCATCCCACATAAAAAAAAAGTTGATAAATCCAGCTTGTATCACTTTAACATGGGGATTTGAATCTTTTTCTGTTCAAGGCGATATTAAGTGTGTATACCAAAGTGGTATGGAGTCATCTCTGAAGAGAGATCTTGTGATTCAATGAAGGATATTAGCACAAGATTGGACAATATTGACAGTGATAGCTGGGTGCATATACCTTACCATGAGATGGATTGTCTAATGACTGAGATATTTGTCAATGATTGTCTAGAAAGATGTGTTTATCTGTTACAAACAACTCCATTATTGTAATCTGTAGCTACTTTAGATTTTTATTGTGTTTGTTGTCTGAGTTTTATCTTATCAATTTTTGGCTGGCTTGTGACTACTTGTCTAGTAAACAGCCTATCTTTTCACAGGACAAAAATACTTGAGTGACAGGAGTAGGCAGCATGTAAACCTAGAAGGGTCAGGCAGAGGTCATTTGCTATGGTAACAGGTCTTTGGATTCACGTTATTGCATTGAACTGTACTTGTAACAGAGATTTCATATTTGATAAGGAGCTATTCAAATCATAAATGTAAGCTGTAGTGAGTGACATATGTATAAAATCAGTAGTTTGAAATATTCAAAAAATTGTTGAACAGTTATACTTATTCTGTCTCTGTGTCTATCCATAGACCCTCCACCAACATTTATTTTACAGTAGTGGGTGGAGGGTCTATGGTCTATCCTAGAATGAACACTTGTACAGTGGTGTTCAGATTTGCAACTCTGTGCAATCATGGCATGATGGACCATAATCTGCATACTCTCAGTATGAATTTAAGGTAGGAATACAGCGAGTTTCTAGATAAATGACTTATCTGGAGGCTTTTCAGGTACACACTGTCGATCAACATAACTCAAGGATTTGTCTCAAGCTGCTATAGTCTTGGTGGCACCAGAGATAGGGAGACTACCACAGTGAAACTACTTACACTGAGCAATTTATCATGTCTCTTGCAGACAAACCATGTCTCCACTTGCCTAGAATAAAAAACTATTAACGCTGTACTGGTTTAGGTATAATCAGTTCAAAACTACTTTCTGTCTATGCTGGTTTATTAAACTATGGATTTAGAACAGGTTATTGTAGCTCAGCTGTCCTCACTTGAATGGATTCCCTATCAAATTATATGATATTACTTGATCAAGTGCAAATGTTAAGTTCACCTGACTCTTTAATACACTGTTCGAAGTTATATACATGTATTAACTAGACTGATAATAGTATGGTATACATGTACACCACTGTGTTCTCATAGAATGATAGATATATAGTGTATAGGGTCCTTTATTCTATAATTTCAGCAAAAAATAGAAATACATGTAAATCAACATTACCAAAAATTATGTTTCTAAGTTAAGTAAATAATAGATATATTCTCAGAGAATCTTTGAGGACACCAAGACAAAGCTTCTGTATAATGTATATATTAGGTAATGTGAACATGTTCAGTAAATGATCTACTTTGAGCTGAATTAACTCCACGTAGGGACTTTGAAACTCTTAAATATACTATACAGTGTTACAAGTGGGATAAGGACTAGTGTAAAATAAATACCCTGGACTGACAGCCTCGGGTCTATGTGTAAAGCAATTATACCAGTTAATTCTGAATGAGCCATCATTAGCAATCTAACTTGTAACTATTTCACGAAGTTCTTTCATCTAAAACTCAATGACATTCACAGCATACGTAGACTTGATTTGACATACATAGTCCTGTACATTTGCCTTCCACCTTCATAAATTGCTCATTGGTTTTGCAAGATGACACTTTGTGGAACTTGATGCAGTTTTTGAGTCTCTGAGAAGTGTTACAAGAAAGGGGATACTTTCATGGTATGTTATCCATATTGTGGTTGAACATTTGAGCATTATACAGAGTTGCCATAGTGTGACTTTTCCTTTGTCCTTTCCAAGATGTCATGATTTTCACTGCCTGATCTGGACGACCTTTACTAATGAAAGGGTCACACAGTATCCACACACCCCTAAGTAAAGTACTGCCTGCCAACAACCTATGTTATAAAGACATGAAATTGTAGAAGGAGAGGATAATTCTGACCACCAACATTGCTAGTGTGTTTTCAATTTCTAATCTGATTAATACACATGAGTGCATCAAGCCAAGAAAATGAACTTAAAGAAAATTCTAAAGTTTTAATGTATTCAGGTACAGATCATGGCGCCAACACCTTTCCCCCAGGAATAACACAAAATATTTGTTCTGATGAAGTTCTTTCATTTTGCTGAAAAGAGTGTATATAGACCAATGACAAGTCAAGTTTTGTGTGTTTACCCATAGACCCTCTATGGTTTACCCAAGTTTTACAGTATACACCCATGGTGTACCTGTCTGATTTAAAGATTAGCTGCACAGCTCCATCCTGCAAGTCCTGTTATAATTGTCTTGAGTAGGGCATGATGGGACAATTCGATCTAAAAGGAATGTACAAGGTAAAATGCCATCAGTTGTTTATAGATTCAAAGAGATCTATTCCCAGTTTTAATTAGTACATTTACTTGATATTATTATGATTAAGATAATGTAGAATTTACAATTTATTAATTTGCCGAGTTCCTGCTATGGATTCCCACCAAAACAGTTGGATTTCTTTGAACCTCAGACCACTAAAAAGATAGGGGTCTGAGTTTGAATGCTATATTTCGACCCTGGGTCTTTACATTCATGTTATCACATCAGTAGATCCATGAGGATTACACACTATCTTCGTTCCTTTGTCCTGGGTCATGTTTTTACTAAAGCTCTACATAACAACTGTTTGTCACACCAAGACTTTAATCCTAATCTGAAGTAAGCCTTATTTTGTACATTATCTTAATTAGATTGGTATTAAATTTGGTAAATGAGTGTATTTTCAGCTTACTGAAATGTGATAGACTGATAGATAAAACAAGAGCTTGAAAATGATATGTACTGTTGATAAATTAGTTATCATGAATAATTTATGCAATATTTGATCCAACATGTTGGAATCAGATATATGATAATTTATGTTTTGTTGCAGATAGAACTTTTCAGAAATTAACAGGCTTCAATCTTAATAATGGCATAATCTGCACAAAATGAAGTTGATAATTAGGTGTTTAAATTAACTATGTTGTCTTGTGGAGTGTCATTGTTTGGTGTATGTGTAAACTAAAACTAGACTGTAAGATACTTCATGTTGCTATGTTGACCGATTTCTGAGGGTACCCGTTACACTGTACCTTACAGACTAACTTTAGCTATGGTTAGGACAAAATTGTGTTAATCAGAAAAGACAACTTTGAAGATGAACTTCAGTAGTCATTGGTTTGTGAAAATTAATAAGTAAACCAGATTAAATTGTAATCCTGTTTTATGTTGAACATATTTCAACAATCAATTGATGATTAGTGAAGCTGTTAAAATTATCAGAAGCTATGTTTGTAAGCTGGTGATATCTAGACATCAAATACCAATGGTCCATACTTGTTGGAAGAAGTTTGTTTTCACAAACTAGGCTTGTCTAGACATCAGTGACACCACCTTAACACCTATATCTTCTATATTATTAATCAAAACAGAGTAATTTTAGTGACAAGAACAACTGTAAAGTATAATCAAAATAACTCAAAATGGACTTGAACTCAGATAAGGTGATAAATATAGATAATGTGAATGAGAATAGTAAAAACATGGTTGTAAGAGCGTAGACAGTGGAGAGATCACTAATATTGTATAACAGTAACTGTCAGCCCCTATGGACCTATGCTACATTGTTTTGCTAAGATTTGCAAACCCCGGTAACCTGAGGGAACCAGATAAAAATTTTGCATTATTTCTGTACCTTGTACCATGATAATTTTGATGTTGAAAGCTGTCTCCCTCTCCATCATAAAAATGTTGAAGTCGGGTAGATTTTACTTATAAGATTTTACTTACCATCTTTAAGGAAAATATTCTACTTTGAAGTTGATGACCCAACTACAACTCAGTTTCTAATTATACTTGTTTATTTTCACTTTGATTTATCAAATTGACTTCCTAATTTGCAATAAAGCTGTGACATCTCTTTTACACTAGTTACCCACCGTACACATATATTATTTAGGTTTCAGTGGTCCTGTACTATATTTTAGGGTGTATGTTGTGAAGGATTACATGTAGTATATTGTCAATAATCTTTCTAGAGTGTAATCATGACATGTATTTATAGGAAATGTTGTCATCGCTTGCAGTAAGTGGGCAATTATACCAGCTGGAGGTTACTAACTCAGTGAGAAATTGTTGTGAAAAGTATCATATGTCCTATGTTCTGTTATAGATTATGTATGTGGATATGCTACATCATGTTGTATTCTTGCTGAACCAGGGATAACTCACAGTTAATCCTGCTTGCCGACGGTACACGGGTCTAGATTACTGACATGACCCTCAACACCGTCCTGAGAAAAAACAATGTACTCAGCCTATTTCGAGGCTTCCACACCATTTATCGAAGAATTACATACCCAACGATTAAATATTAGCAATCGATCAAAGATGTACTCATTTTACATCTCTTTGATGATAGTAGTCGCTCGTACGATAAAAAAAACTTGTACAATAAAGGAACTTTTCTAGTTCCGGTTGTAATTTCAAACAGCCCACCTTACAAATGCCACCATATTTGATCAGTATGTCCACTACATCATCGTACGTAAGGCGGATTCCTGAAATTATGGTTGAACTCGTGATTTTGGTATTTTTGGTCCCCCGAACTGGGACTTTTGTAGCCATGGCGAGGTAAAATTATTAAATAGTATATTTATTGCTAATATTTAACCACATGGTGCGTTAATTCTTTAGTTACCAGCATTTCTGGTAAGCCCAAGTTTCACGGCTGGCTCTTCACAGGACAGAGAAGGAAGGGATGACTTAGTCCGTATGCAGGCAGCACTAACACAGTATATATATGGCTAAGTTTTAATTTTGACATATCCTACAAGTTTAGTGCAGGATCATATTCTACAATGCATATGCTACATTCTTGCTGAACCAGGTGAAACTCAAAGTGTGTACTACAACTTGGTACAAGATTTCATATATTTTAATTATGAACAATGCTAACATGTACTTGTCAAATCCAGTGTAAATATAAAATATTCACTAGATCAAAGGGGTCAAAGTGGCCTGAAGAAAGGCAGGGGTATAAAATTGTCAGATGTGTTTGGAAGGTGTGTTTGTACACTACCATGCTTTGATCCATAAGATCACTCCAGTTTGTCTCGTTTCCAGCTGTGATAATGACCTCCTCAGCATAATCCTCTAAGTGTTATAAACTTTGTGAAATCTACTGCAGAGTACATGTATACAGCTGTAATATGCAATTTTTTATCCTCCATCTTGCTAGTGAGAGTCTATTATAATAGTCTAGCTACTAGTCCCTTGGGCAATTCTGCCAACTTTCCAACTGATAGCGTGTGCCAAAGGTGCTGTCGCAGGCTAAATTGCCTGAGGAACTGTCGTCCTCAGCTTTTGTTCGACAACCTGTGAGACTAGTTCTGAAGTCTTACCACATGACTATGTATAGTCTGGATACCAATGTGAGTTGAGGTGTAAATGGTAATGATACTGTTACTCAGTGATTATGAACTAGACTAGACTATGTTACATGTAGAGCCTATCGACTGTCCCTTTTTAGCACAACTGAACTGATAAGGTTCAGTAGAGCTATAAGCATGGCAAAGTGCCTGTCTATCTGTGACAGTGCAGTGTGGATGTGTGTCAAAACTGCTGGACTGATTGCCATAATATTTGGTGGGTACATTACCTTGGGTGTCTAGTTGGGAAATTGTTCAAATGTAAATGATCGTACCATTGCCATCAGTGTATGATTTGGGTCAAAACATGCGAGTTTTGGTCAAAAAAACTTAAATTCCAAAACTGTTCATAACATGATCCCATCAGTGATATGCAAATTAGGGCTGAAAATGTGTATTTTTTGTCAAAAATTTATAATTCCAAAACTACTAAGAGATTGGGCTAAAATTTGTTCGGGATGTGTCTGGGATGTATAGATGGTGTATTCACAATACGATGATCCCTTATGCAAATCATGTGCAGTATACTGTTGTTTGAATCATCTGGGTCCCTCACATCCCTGTGCTCTCTTTGGTGTGTATATGTATAGGAATGGCTGGCAAAGGTAAAATTTGTCCAAGAAGACACTGTTGCACTTGCAACCCCAGCTGTTCAAACAAATGTTCTTTGAGAGAAGTAGGGACATTTAATTTTGCGTTGCCATGAATAGGTCTGTGGTAGTAAACAGTGACAGTAAAGTTTCTTTCTTTACTTTTCTGCATTGACATGGCTAGCTGTAATTCTCAGATAGTTTTCCCATGCCCATTTCTGTTTACAGTGTATCTACTATCAGTACAAATGTACTAATGTTGAAATTGTGAATGTTTATTCCCAAAATAAGTGATTACATCTAGTGCATGCAACTGTGTCCGACTTCCACCAAAATCCTTTACTTAGGTTGGCCAAAATTTGTTATTTTTGCCGTGCCCAAGTGAAACGTCACACAAGATGGACAGATATGTAGCTATATAATGTAACCACATTTTCTGAATGTCTAGGCCCAGTCAGTTGGCATTGATCAGGGTTTGTTGTTTGAACTCGACTGTGTACATAAAGGCCGAAGAATTCTAAACATACCAGGCAAGACAGAAACAGATACTGAAATCGCTACTCTGATCAAATGACCTACTAAGGTTTCACTGTAAGAGTCTAATTGGACAATTGAAACCAGTGGAATTTACCATTACACAAGTAGTGGTCTACTGTCATAATATTGATCATTTGAAACAAGTAACTGTAGCAAATGTACAAGGATAGTGAGCAAGCTGAGCAAGGGGACCTGTTTTTTTGCATACAAGTTTGTACACCTTTAAATCCACCCTTTGCACAAATGGTATGGTCCTTCTTGCAGGTCATGTACACAATGTAAAACTTGGAAGAGGCTCAAGCGTCATCTGTTGTCATTATACTGTCAGATGTTACTAAGCACTGGGATGTCAGGACACAAAATTTAAGAGTTTGGTATGTGTGTATGCAATGTCTGTCTCAGGCAGTATTTGAAGAGTTACAAATACTAAATACCTATTTGTTTTGGTCTCTCAAATTCTATTTGTCTTTTCACTTGATGAAGATGAAGTGCTTGTAGTCTGTAGAGTAAACTTGTTGCTTGTTTTACCTTGTTTATAGAAGTGACTACCGGAATACTCTTTACTGAAAAGAAGGATTTCATCTCTGATTTGAATCCAGTGTATGTCTTCCAAGTGTGATTTATAGAGAACTATTGGTAAGTTGTAATTCCATATCTGTAAATCATATGTAAATGTAACTTGGCAAAAAATATAGCCTTTTGACAAAGTGTACTTTCAAGATTACTGAATTCAGTACTGGAGAAACAAACATTCAGCAACTGTTCTAATTTAAGTACATGTAAGTAGAGGGTTAAGCTGTTTTAATAACTTACAAGTATCCACTGTGAAATAGCTGGGAATCCCTGCTAACCGTGGCAGCATTTTATTTCCAACCATACATGTACATTGTACATGTAGTAGTATACTACAGGATCTGAATCAAGGCTACATGTAACTTTATGTACATGTTTATTATGAGGGCTCTTGTCACCCCATTACTTGAACCATAGACAAGTAAGAATTGAACAGGAGAGTGTAGCCCATGATATCCAGTAGGTTATAGTGGATTTTCATAACAATATGTCTCTTTGTTATGCAAATCACATGTAACTGAGACCAGGAACACAACATGTATAGCAGTGTTCAATCAAGGTCTGAAATTGCAGTCTTGTTCTAGATTTAAGTGTACGTTTAACATTTATTATAGAACATAACAATTATCACCACTTTTGTTTGACTTCCTGTTTTTCCCAACTTCCAATTTTTGTGGTTCAAACAAATATCACCCACATATCCCCCTCCCCTTCCCGCACCCCCACCCCCACCCCCATGCATAGATTACTATGGAAATAGCTTAAGTATAGTACAAAATGGATTCAGGCTTATGTGATACACTTGTACATTTTCTTCTAAACCACTATACTCAATCTTCTACATCCAAAAAGATATATTTTTGTAAAAGAATGCTAACATTGTCACCTTTGAATCATGGTGCATTTCCATATTACAGTGTAGTCAAAGCTGCCTGAGATGGATACTGCAATGAGCAGTGAGGCTTTGTGTAAATTGAAATTAACCACCTTTGTTGAGTCTGTCTACAAATGAAAGCATAATCACACTAAATCAGGTTTGCCAAGTATGTGTGACTATTGTAGCAAAGACTTGAATAAATGGGTAAAGAGCATTGATTCAGGTGTAGAATTCTACAGTATGGCAGGCAATTCCCCCAGGTTATTGACATTCTAGGTGTGTTTTAGGTACATCACACTTCTGTATCAAGTCTCGTTTGTGTGTGAAATTGACCAGTAAGGTGAACACTAGAAAGTAAGAAATGTGGAATTGAGCTGTGAAATTTATGGGGAATTTGTTGTGGCTAGTAATAACTTGTCAAATCCAAAAGAAAACTGACCAGTAAAGGCAAGTGAGATGTCATTTCCTGAAATTTACAATGATGAAGTGACCTCATACACAGGACAAGAAAAGACCACACTCGGATCTATGTATACAAACACAGGGTCATCAGCTGTGTGGGTATTGTTGAACAGTTACTACATAAGTCCTTCCTTCTTCAAGTAACATGCAGTCCTAGTTTCTTCATACTTTTTTTGGTCTGTCTTCTAATGTCATAGAAAAAATACATACATGCAAGAGTTAACTACTATATGTTTCAGTGAAATGAAATTTTAAATGATATTGATAACTCAAAATAATGTAGTATGTACATTGGTTTATTTATTGATTTTCTTGAAGCTCCCCCTCCAAATGTAGGTGTTTTGAAATAGTAAGACTCAAGTATGGGAAATATTTAATTGTCATCTTCCTTAGATAATGGTATGTAAAAGGTAAGAAACATGAGTCAAGGTACATGTATATGTCGATTGTAGTTGTAACACTCATCTCATTGTAGTTAGTCTTGATATGTCTGTGTTCCATTCACTCTCACTCTTAAATTACAGACACAACTGTCAAAAAAGCTAGCAGTACTTTAGGAGTACTTACCATTCATCATAGTTAGTCTTGGACATGGCTGAATACCATTCACTCGTGCTTTGGTTACAGAAACATTTTGTCAAAATGGCTAGCAGTACTTTAGGAGTACTTACTGTTCGCCATAGTTAGTCTTGGACGTGGCTGACTACCATTCACTCTCGTTGCTTTGATTACAGAAACATTTTGTCAAAAAAGGCTAGCAGTGCTTTAGGAGTACTGTATTCAACTGTTCGTTAAACGTCAATGTGTCTAGATTACAAGGGTTGTGAGTAGATGCAACCAAGCAGTGTGGATTCATTCATTCGTGTACACATTAACAGTAAATTAATGATGTTACGTTGTAGCTTAGTAAAAGCATGGATGTATTAGGGAAAACCCTAATACATCCATGGTAGAACTGATCACTTTTTAACAAGCTAAATCTCAGTTGTAGTCTCAAATCGTTGTGTCACAACTATCAAGATAGTAGAACAATGTCAAGTTTAAAATAAAAGATACTGAAACATGTAATTCAGGTTATGTTTGAACTTCTAATAATACTAAGTGTACATAAATATGATCTCTTTTTCAGTTAATGAAAGGTATGGATGCCAAGATTCAATGACCCATCACCTTCTTTCTTGCCTGCCTATTGTTTTTTTTTCAACAACAGTAAACATATCAGATGCACTGTCTTTTCATTGAACTACCTATTACCTAAAAAGCCCCTAGGTTAATTTGCTTAATTAGAGTTTAAAAACAAACAAGTGATGTATAGTAAAACAATGGTGTATAAAACTATTGTTCTTTCTACTACTACTACTACTAGTAGTACTACCGGTACTAGGCAAGTTCATAGTTGGTGAAACTTAAGACATTTCCATGTCTCCTTTAATTGTGTACTGTTATGCCAGGTGTTTTATAAAAGCAGTTTTAGTTTCATTGACCTTTGTAACTGTGCACATTTAACAAGATAGTGTTACAGTCCATATTCAGTACAGTACTACATGTGCCCAGGAAATCACTCAGTGTTTTTTGCTAAGGTGTGGGAACCCCAGTTACAGACAGTGGTAAAACTGGCATAGTTCCCATACATTGACTTTTGGTGGGGAACTCGATAAAATGACTGGGAAACTCAGGTAAGTTTGACCTACTTTAATAACTGCCCTTTAAAAAACACTGACAATAAAATGTATCAATGACTAGAATGTAAAGTTATTCAGCTGATCAAACTCTCAATGTTGAAAGAGCAACTTCCTTGGTTTATGGAGATAGAATTGTACAACAACATTTGGTGTCTTTTTTGGAATATCCCATCGACATATTGTCTTCAGTTTTACTGTCTTTATTGATAATACTGATTGCCTGGACTAATTGATGGTCTATTAACACCAGGGTAGAACTGTATTGTATTGAAACGTGTATATAGAACATGTATTAACATTTTTTTTAAACTTTTAATATAGAAAGTCTTATTCCCTTTCACCTGTCTATTGCGATTGGCTGAATCTGTGACTGTACTACATCCATAGCCTGTCTACCAACTGAATCTGTGAGTGTGACTCCATTACACTCGTTCACACTTTCTGATAAGGGTAATCAAGTGTAGCTGAATCACAAATTCAGTCAAAGGCCAGGCTTGAATCGTATTTCCTAAGTGTTTATGAAAAAAGGGGGAGATGCATGTGATAATATAAAGGTTTGCAAGTAGATTGTGTATCATTTTCATTTTACCAACGCCCTTCAACAGGAAACATGAGTGTGGTACTACTAGGATACCGTTTGTAACTTTTAGTGGAGTTTGACTCAAGTGGCTATGCAGTATGTCAGTGGTAATTTTGTAGGAGGGAGAGGAGAGAACAAGGGTAGCAATGGTCAATTAGTTAGACATGTGATATCAAAGGCCTTGTATAAAATCTGCCTTGGGCTAGGATTAAGTTTAACATGGTGTTTTGCAGTACCAGGCAGACTGGTGCTGGCACTTTCAGTCTTCGAAACTCCATGCAAGTATTGTCCAGTGGTTGTTTTTTTTGCACCCGTTGAATGGATTGCTCTTCTCACTTTTCACAAGGGGTACTTAGGATTGATCTCCTACAAGAAGTAAAACATAATGCTTCATCAGATTTGCCTGAGAGACAACATGGATCTCTCTTTCTGTCTTCTCCCACTAAGAAGGTTACTATTCTTCAGAGTGACAAAGCTTCACAGAACTCTTTTGAAACTCTTTGAAACTACAACTTCTTTTCCCACTGTGATATCAATACAGTTGTTCAGCTTAATGCATGATTGGATCCAACTTGGCTAATTCTGATTGGGGAGAAAAATCCCCGCAGTGTGGTGTCTGGTGGTAGCTAAGGCAGAGGTGCCTTCAAGCATTACACGTTGTAATCATTCCACTATAAATACAGTATAGATTACTCAATGCCAAATTGTTTCTGCCTCACCTACAACTGGCATGTGGTCTTTTTAATAAGATGATCCCCTGTAGATATCTGTCTTCAAAGAAATCCGGGTTTTATCTGTTTAAGGTGTTTTTTCCTCTTCAGAATCACCTATAAGTAATGCGGAGATAATTAAAAACTCAGAGGGAACACTAAAGGTGGAGAATATAAGCAGCCACATTGAAAGGTAGTGATGGTATGCCATAATTATCTCTAATTGAGATTCATTCACACCTAGTTGTTACTGTAACCCTGAGATTGTCATGAATCCTAATATGGTATTTAGGTTGCTACCTTAGTTACCTCAGATTAAAGGGTGGGATGGGATGGGGGCAGGTCGGTAAAAACAGTGTTTTCATTTGATTGCTCCCACAGTTACCTCAAATGAAGAGCATTTGTAGAATAAAGAGGGGAGGTGTAAGGGGTGTAAGGGTGCAAAGACAGTGTTTTCATTGGGTTGTTTTATAGTTATCTCAGATGGAGAATGGGAGGGGGGGGGGGTGGTAGTGGGGTAGGTAACACAATGTTTTCAATTCATTCAAGATGATAAGTATATGTGAGTAAAATTAAATATATCCGAAGTCTTTGCATAGAAATTCCCACCAATCTCACGGTATAGTGTGTAAAAAAACCCACACAGTTTTATCGGAAAATTATAGATACAGCCTATACAGATACCAGTGCTACATCCATATGAAAAATAATACATTGGATTTTGAGTTTGCAGGTTATGCTTTCCTCCCGTCTGTTACCATGGTACTGACCACCTCGCCAAAACACAGAGAGATCAATACAATAGTAGAAGTTGACATATCTAGAGATATTGATTTTTGAAGGATG
Source organism: Glandiceps talaboti (assembly GCF_964340395.1). Taxonomy (NCBI): domain Eukaryota; kingdom Metazoa; phylum Hemichordata; class Enteropneusta; family Spengelidae; genus Glandiceps; species Glandiceps talaboti. Next base: position 23,872,338 of record NC_135552.1, read on the forward strand.
AGTCATTGGGTCATACATGTAATAATGTGTGTAATATCTATGATTGACTTCACAGAGTTAGTTCTGCTTGGCAGGAATTAAGATTTGAAGTTGAAATTTGATAGTGACACAGAATAGAAATTGAGAATGGTTTGGAAGTTTTAGCATACATCTTGTGTTACATGTCTATGGTTGTTCCTTTGATTTGTATTCATTGCGATATTCATTTTATGTACACCAACCAATCAAATATTTGAGCAAATTCTATACATATATTGACATAAAAAACCTATCTTGGAACTTAAGACAAATTTGAGCCGTTTGAAGAATTTTGATGGTGAATTGCATTTCTAAAATGACACGTAAACATGGGTAAGCCTTTTTGACTAAGACATGAAAGTTGTGATATGATTGCAGGATGGATGTTGTTCTGGTCATAGTTGCATGTTTTGAAAAAATTACATAATGTAAACATGATGATGATCATTTCTGTAGGAGTGTGAATCCATATGTAGCAGTTACTAATTAGAGAGGTTCAGTGTGTCTTCTAAGCCAATTTTATGTGCAAATGACACTTGTGACATGCTAAAATTGTAGTGTTTGCTATCTCTAACTGTGTGCTAACTCAAGAAAACCCTTTATCATTTTGACCCACAACAGAAAATGTTGTCTTTCAGTAGAGAGAATACTGGAGAGTTTAACTGAGTTTAGTATAAAACAAGATATTTTACATAATTCACCACAGAAAAAAGATAAAAGAATCTGTTTACATACCAGTATAAACTATAATGTTTCAACTTTTAAGTAACTTGTCAATAGATTAAAAAATAGATATGATGATACCAGTATTTTTGGTGATTTGTTTTATATATAAATATAAGAGAAAGGAAGGAAAATGGAGGAATCTGAACACATTACCTATAATATTTACATAAATGTAATTCAATATTTATGATTCGTTGCCATATAATTACACGCTCTGTGCTCAAAACAAGTCAGCAACCATACAAGAGGTTTTTTTCAAATAAAGGAAAGTATTAAAGATTGGATTTTGTACTTCCCGAAAAATACAGCAATTTTAGTAATGCTCAATTTAGTTCACACACTTGAGACTGCCCCTAACTTAAGAAAAAAGGTCATAACCTATGTATAGATTTCACATTTGTGCATTCGCTGAATGCATGTAATCTAGATCACACAAAAGATGAAAGAAGAACGGCTCCCTGCCAATTATTTTAACATCAGTTCTTTCTCTAATCATATCGATTGTAACACTGCCTTAAATCACATTTTATGTTTAAGCTGTGTAATCCTGAATGCCTGCGTAAAATACATTATAGTGTTCAAATTAAGTTACAGCAGGGCCATGTTGATATTTCTATTTTTCCATTTTCACTATTTGAAATAGCAATTACGTGTTACTTATTAACTTTCAACCCCTAATTTGGTTTTACTTGTGATTTAAAAATTGTGCAGTAGATTAGAAAACAAACTTAATGGATTAAGTGCCCGTGTAATATTGATTTTCATGCGTTAAATGAAATACCGAAATACTTACAGTGTGAATCGGTATGTTCTGAGTGAATTTTATGGAATGAAATTAAGGAGAGTAAATTTACATGTCAAATATATTGTCCAGGACTGTTAACTTTAAAGTTAAAAAAGTGATCTGACATGACCTTTTAAAGCCTAGCACCCAATATTTAGGATGCAATTACATAGAGTTACAGAAACCAAGTCATTAAAGGGTCAGTAAATCTGCTATACTACACAAATAATTTTTCAAAATGTGTACCATAATACTACAAAGGAATCTCTAGACAAGATAACCAGGAGTGTCATATTTTATAGACGCTTCCCATGTTCATCATTCATCAATTTATCAAGACATTTCATGATGTAATTTTTCCCAAAGACAACTGTGAATGAATCATGATAATTGACAGAAAGATATTGTTTCTGAAAATGATTACCTTCACTGAGAGATTGATATGTTTTATTAGACTCTTTAGAATTTCCACACGAGGCATTAAGAATTGTCTACAGTGTACTTCCCAGATACGCAGGATATGTAGAAAGTGATGGATGGCACCCAAAATTGTTTGAAATGTGATATGGGGCATATTTATCCAAACTCATTTGTATGTCTGAAGAAGTCCTGGAAATATCAGGTGGTAATTTATCAAAGATAATGATGTACCAGTAAGATATGTGACAGGATTCTACCAGTAGTAAACCACTTATCTGGTTGTAAATAATCATCTTTGCCATGTACATTGAGAATTTCAATCTCGTCTCCACCTTACATACTGTAAATTGGCTGTTTTGTTAATCACCATGAATGGAATTCTTGAGTGCTTAAAGATTGAGTTCTCACATTAGAGGGAAAAAATGAAAGTAGTTTTTCTTTCTTTGGATGCCGCGTTAATTTAGACACACATGTGAATCACTGCCCAAGATTGGGTTGTTTTGAAGTGTTGTTAGTAGGCAGGTTGCAGAGGTTACTTGAAAACATACTTGGTAATGTCTGTATTGTCTGGAAGTCCTAGGCATAGTTCATCTTTTTATCATCAGCTTGTAGCGATACATAAGAATAATTATCCATGTCTATATTAAAATTGCATACAGTTTTTGCAGCCAAATTGCACTTTTCTATGATCTCAAAATTGCACACATTAGAGCAACCTTCCAGACCTGGTGAGACATGATTATATTTTTTAGGGAAGTCCTAAATTATAGCTATCTGCCTATCATATACTAAAGCATCACCTTTATACTGTGTATTACAGATTTAATAACTACGTATGAATCATGATGTGGTAGTGGAACTCTTACTGTAGTTAGTCTGGATGCCACCGTGTTCTCTAACTAAATGAGTGGAGGTGTAAATCGTAACAATACCATATAGGGACTAGACTAGTGGCAGTGTAAATCGCAACGATACCATATAGGAACTAGACTAGTGGAGGTGTCAATCATAACGATACCGTAAAGGAACTAGACTAACCGCGGTAGTTGTCAGTATTTAACTTACAACATTATATCTGTGACTACTGGTACTAGAAAGATTATAAGAATAAGGTGGAAATGTCATTTTATTGTCTCAATTTTATTCTGGATAAAACCTCTGACCTGAGACTTTTTTTCTCCAGACCCATTTGAAAGTTGTATTGTGCATATACCTTAGTTAGGTTAATTTCGCAACTATTGTAAACATTGTCAAATTTTGTAAAGTTGCCATCTTTTATGATGTGTGTAATATCTGAATTTGATATCACTCAGACTATATGACTATTATTACCTGTCATTGGTTACTGTTGTTACTAAATAATCAATTGTACACGTGGACATGTACATGTTTGCCGCTAGTGAAATTAATATAAATGTGTATGTAATCCATACATGACACCTTTGTACATTTCTGTTTGTCTACATGTACATGAATAGTTATGTCATTTTCAAATCCAACTAACTAAAATTTAATCAAACTTCGATTGAATTGTCAGACACATCTGTTTTACAATATTTACAATCCAGGAATTGTCAATCATTGAAAATTTATTGATTATAAATACTGGCTGTTAATAGAATGGCTAGGCATGAATATATGTTCATAGTGTGAAAGGGAACATTGCTACCAGCCCTATTGGAACAGTTGGGATCTGGAAATCCAAAACATGCATGAGTTTAGTAGCCTAGTGGCTATTTGTAGCTTTGAAGGTCTCTGTCGTGAGAAGAGATTCGATGTCATAGATACTAGTAGTCTCTAGACTGCATACATGTAGATTTTGATATTTTACAAATATGAGTAGGAGATATTGTTCATTGTTCATGTACATGTTTTTAGTTCTGTTGAAATATTCAAAGTTGCAACACATAATTACTATTTTGTTGTTTCAGTATTCTGGTATGATTATATATCTCAAATCATAGCAGTGACGCAGCAGCTAACCTGTTTATGGCGCTAAATGACCGACTATGATAACGCTTGTGTTATTCAGACAAGTATAATTGGAGTCAGTCATTCAGTGCCATAAACAACTGAGGCTAAGCAGCTAACATTTTTTTAGAAATTGACACAATTTATGAAACAGAAGCCCAGAATTTATTTCATGCTTTGGGACTTATTTTCTTTACATCTTGAAATGATAATAAATTTCCCAAAGACAGCGTAGCATTTTAAACCAGGAACAATAGGAGGGGACTACAAAATGTATACATAAAATATATGTAAGTCATGTTTTTATTCATTACTGAAAAAGGCCCCTGGCTAGATTTATGTTCAATATTTAGCAGACTCTAAGCCCAGGAATATGTTACTTACAGTCGTGTATAGATGAATTACATTACTGGAGAGGTGAATCTAAGAGAATGTTGCAATAAATTATGCATGATAAAATGTAATAGTTACTTTGGTAATCAAATATCACGTAGAATCTCATAAATAAGATAAAAACTGTGTTTCTCTGTGAAATAGTCAGAAATTACATTACAGAAAAAGTATACCCTGAGAGATAGCATAATAACTGCATCACATCTAAAAGATTTCATCCTCTGACTGACCTCGTAATTATGATAAATCATGTATCCATAAGCAATATTATTAATGCATCTAAAATGGTGAAAAATTATTTCTTGAGAAAATTTCATCCTCTCGCAGACTTCGTCACTATGTTTCTCAATTCTTAGACACACCATTGAACAATGACAGAAGTAGCAGATCACTCATTAGAGAGATGCACCAAAAAGGAAATCGTCTGTGATGCATCATTAGATAGAGAAGATGGTGTGTACAGATGTCAGGAAATTTCAGGTCTATAGATACTTAGTAGATGGCAAATAAGACATGAAGCCAGTGGTTATATGTCTTCACTTTGTAATAAGTTGACTCATCCTTTGTGTTGGATAAATTGTGTCAAATGGCTTAGTCACATCCCTTTCACAAAGTTGTTTTGTAAACCACCATTAATTGAAGTATTTATGACAAAATCCATCCAATTAAAGGACAAGATAGATGACTTTTGTGCTATTCAATACAGTATCTATGGGATTTACTGTGAAATTTAATATTATGAGTTGGTGATATATTAGGTTATGAAATGAACGATTGTCCAGAAATGGATTCTTATTTCCATGATGGATTCAACTCTGTATATGACTACTTTGAAATTTTCAAATGATAAAATTTTTTGTATGTGCTTGGTATGTCTCATTTATCTGAACTCACATGTCTTTAAAATTGTGAATATTGGATTTCTGTGATTATATGTAATATATATAATATATATATAACCCCAGAAATATTCTATTAATTCTTATAATCTCACCATTTCTTCTCATGTGACATTCATATTTCATGACAATCACGATTGAATCACTACTGATGTATTGAAAATAAACATTGAAGAATGTTATATTCACATTGATGTGTTTCCCTGGACAACTGTAGATTAAGACTTTTGATGATGATAATAATGCTTGATGTCAAATGTATAAACAGATATGTAATGTAACTTGTACCAGCTCTGTGGAGCTGAGATCTAGCTAAAAGCTTAGAAGTTCTGCATAAATATGTTATGGTGACCTCAAGACTCAAACTCTTAGACCTCCGCTATGATTCCATAGGCCACAATACATGCAAGTTGTTATACGTAAGCGCATGCACAGTATTAGAAATCTGGAAGATGCAGCCACGGCTAAGTCTAGTCCCTTTAGATACGGTATCATTACGATTTACACCTCACCTCACACCATGACAGCATCCAGACAACCATGGCCATTGTAAAAAACAGCAGAATTAGGTGGCAGAAGGTTATTGTTATTATTTAAAAAATAGTTGTGAATTTTAGAGGTTTTTTTTAGTTCAAGAATATTGCAAATCAAATTGATGTGCTACCCACACATAGTGCTGCTAATGTAACCACATCGGAAGTGCAAGTCCAAGTAACAACATCACCATATATGTAGCATATTATCCAGAGAAGGTGCAAGTCTGAGTATCGACATCACCGCAGGAGTGTATTATTCAGAGCTAGGTGCAAGTCCAAGTATCGATGTCACCGTACTAGTGTATTATCCAAAGAAGGTGCAAGTCCAAGTATCAACATCACTGTACTAATGTATTATCCAGAGCTAAGTAAAAGCACCATGATGATGAATATTTATTTCATATATTAATGTATATACTAGGAATTTGTTATCTAAAAAGGTCCCCATCATCATTTGTCTTATCTTAAACTATGATACAAGAGTACAGACTCTTTTATCTCCAGCATAATCATCTTGATTTACCAAATCAACCTCTGTTCTAATCTGACATCTCAAATCTGAGTCAGTTCAGTAAGGCTTCAACCAACCATCTTCAATTTTCATTAACTCTAACTCCAAGTAATAGAAACAGTGTAGTAGCAACTGTGTCTCTCATCGTCATTGATTAGGATAGTAATCCATGTACCGAATGAAAGTAATACGTTTCTTTGCTGTGAAAGAATATCAATTGATGGATATGTATCTAATACACAGCTAAAACTGACAGTACATCCAGGTTTCAAGTCATCAAACCTAGTTATATCATTTCGTGTATGTAACAGCTGCCGCCAGCAATGACATGATAGCCGTGTTTATCACCTCAATGAAAAGGAAAGCATTTACTTCAATATTTTTTGTGTTATTATATTTCAAAAGCTGGCGACTTCCAACATGAGTCACTTTATAGTAAAACTGTACAGTACACAGTGTGTATGAATAACTAGATATATACCTGTCTGTTACATCTTTGATATGGCAAACAGCTGCATCATAGTTATATATAATGTAGTGATTTCATCTTGTCTTCAAAAAATAGAAGAAAAATTACACATGCACTGTCGCAACCTAAAAATAATGTCCTAATTGTTGGAGTGTTAGATAACATTTTCAGATCTGTCCTGATTTCACTTTTCCCTTGTATGCATATATCACATTCACCAAACATTTTATTTTGCATAACTGTAAATTTGACCTTAGGCCCTAAACATTACAACTGAAAGGAATTCCATTATCTATTACATGTGTTACATATCCCTTTCTCAGATATCAGTATTCATATCAAACCCTTATTCAGTCTTCTACAATACTGTAGTGCAGTCTCTTTTTTGTGAACAGGTTTTGCACTTATAAATGATTGTTGATAACAGATTTTTCCACTGATGGATGGTTGTTGAAAACTGGGTTTGAAGCGATGGATCATTGTTGAAAACTGTTAACTTCCTTTGTGACTTAAATTTCAAAATATTGATCAGCAAACTTTAAATTTGATTTATCATCACCTCAAGGGATAGTTGTAGATAATACTTTTGATATCAGATGTCCGTTCCAGTTATCTGCCACAAAGACAAGGAATTTGTGTGTTAAGTACTAGGCGAAATAGCCACCAGAGTCACAGTGCAAGGAAACGTGATCCCAAGTGGTGGACAGGGGTACACAAATGACCTTATAAGACTCTGATTGTATGGAGGCTCAGTTTGAAGAAGGATATCAGTATCTCCTCAAATCTCTAAGTATTCAATGATCTTTTTTTTTTTACAAGTCTGAGTGATCCGTAGCAAATGCATGGATTCTTTCATCCTTTTCACAATCCTGCAAAATACTATTTTTGTCTGTAAATACGCTTATGCAAGTAAAAACCATTGTGTAAACTCTTGCACAAGAATGTGAAGTTTTCCATCAAAGGACAGAACCAGGTTTGCAGACATGAGGACTGCTAATAAAGAATGAAACCCAGCAATCAGAGCTTGTGCTCAATAGAAACCATACATTTTGAATTCTGTAAATTGACTAGGATCGATGTCTCTTCTTTGTCTATTCATCCAGCATGGACATTTCTTCTCAAAATTTTCATAAATAAAGTCAGCATGCCATCACTGACACAGCATAAGTATCGATCCAGCCATATTTGCATGGATAGAAGCTGATTACACACAATTTAATAGAAAAAGATCTGACAATTATCATGTATAAAAAGAAATTCAGGTGAATGATGGCTCAGACATGATAATTGAGGTTACAGATATTGGAAGTCTATTGAATTAAAAGTACAGTGATTCAAAAGAACTATTAAAGTGCATATGTACTGTTAGTGTCTGTTTTGAACAGATCTAAATTAAAGTAGAGATGGTCTTGTCAGTCTGATTTTGTGTCACTGCATGCCCCTCTGGCCATCATTTATGAAGGATCAATTCCCATGATTCAGTCTGTTTTTCCTTTACCCAGTGCTGTAACTAGCACTGTTGTCACTTGCACATTTACATCTATTATTACGCTAGAAAACAGATAATAGACAGTATACACTATTTCACTAAGCTTTCAGGAGAGCAATTTCTGTAAAAGAATGACAACTATATATAGCAGCTGCATATCTCAATTATAGGCCTTTTTGATATGTTAACTCATAGTCATAGACCCTCCACCCATGGGTCTATGGTTAACTATATGTAATTTCTATCTCTCACAAGGTCAGACAGGACAGTAGGATGTACATGTATCACAACAGGCATGTTTTAAACTTTTACCTTCAAGTTTTGAAGTATTTGTTTTTACCCATATTTAGCACATGAGATGAATTGCAGTCCTTAAGTATCACTTATAGTGTGCATATAGAAACTGTACCGATGCACGTCTGAATTTATTCTGTGGAAATCAATCACAACAGGGAACACCTTATACAATCAGTATCTTACATTATATTGGCAAGGTGTGAATTGCTAACACTTGTGGTACTACTTGGGATGAGTTTCTCACTTCATTTTAACACGACTTATCAAGAAGACTGTACTCACACAACTAGTACAGACAGCTCCATATGTAGACGACAGAATGTCAAGGAGTTTTATTTCACACCTGTTCACAGTGACAAGGAGTACATACATACACAAGACTACGAAATAGTGGTGATTTTATATCTTTTCTACGCAAGTGATCTGGCATGACAAGTAAATATATTGAAATGTCAGGATCAGAATCCTGCTGACTATACTGATGTAAGCCTTTAAGACAGATCCCAACTGTCCTCTAAGCCTTCTATAAGGTAACAGTCAAGGTATATATCAGATAATGAGTATAGATGGTTTATATAGGTCAAGTAGTGTTCCCTGTAGTTCTGGACTTCCCCAATCAAGTGTGTTACAAAGTGACTTTGTAATAAACCAGTTATATATAGTGTCACATTTTAGCACTTTACCTTTCTTAGTCGACTTGTGAGGTGTGTTGTTGTTGTCATATTGTAGTTTCTCAGTCTAATGGTATGATGCTATAGTACTATGCTTTTCTCAATGTGATGCTGAAAGTAGTTAACTGCACTTTTTTCAGTCAAATATTGTGATGCTAAAGTACTATACTTTCTTACTACTCTATACTTGGTGCTAAAAGTAGTGACATGTAGCAGCACTTTCTCAGTCAAATATTGTGATATTAAAGTATTGAATTACTTTCTCTATTGTGAAAGTACTTATAACTGTAACAAACTGTACTTTTGTCTGTCAAATAATGTGAAGGGTACTTTATTTACAAATGTAACTTGTTGTTTGGCATTTTGATAGCAAATAATTGTCTCTAAATGCAAATAATACAGATGTATATAATACATAAACCATATAAATTTAAGTAAGTAGCAGCATTTGAAATGAAAACAGGAGGTATTGTTTATCCAGGGTCAAAGACATACATGCTCATGTCAATATTTTGTAAAACTGTAGACTGAGCCAAACTTTAGTTATAAAATGAAACTTGCTTTAATTTTGAACAATAGGGGATAGGTTCACCACTACGCTAGATCTAACCTTAGCTGTGTGGTAGTTTGGATTTTTACAGTATTGCAGAATTTGTAGTCGATACAACAGCTCTGTTTATTGTGCTATGCTATATTTTATCCATTGTTTTCCTATACCTATATTGCTACTAACTCTGTGAAGTCTATCTGTATGTATCAAAATGAACAATTAATCAAATATGTGATTTGAGTGTGTGTGTGTGTGTGTGAGAGAGAGAGAGAGAGAGACAGACAGACAGACAGACAGACAGACAGACAGACAGACAGAGACACAGAGACAGAGGTTTAGCAAATGGATGCCAAGGAGTCTTTCATATTATATTATTCATAAGCAGTATGTCAGAACATGTAGATACTTCCTTTATGACAAAATGGAGAAATCCATTAATTAACACATACATATATTTATGTCTTTTACTTGCTATATACTTTATACTTTTGATTCTAAAAGATGGAAGTGTCTCCATTATACATTATATTTGTGTAAGATGAGGTTGTTTTTAAAGTTCCATAAACTTTACACCAATTATTGGCACTTTTTTGACTGACGCACGGCAGCTAGATAGATCAACATTATGCATATGAGTAGCATTATGAATGACAATCATAGTGAAGTCTCCACCCACTGTTCCAAACAGTCTATTAGTGTTGCAGGGAAGTAACAGCCTCACGCTGTCTGCTGGTAAAAATTCTTCATAATATCAGTGATTCAACCAAAGGTCGTAATTTGCAGCTCCATGTAAGTTCACCAACGATCTCTACTTAACTGTTGTTGTGTTCTTTTACAATACTGTGTTCGTCTTTGTCATTCATTGCCGTAGCTAGCCCCAGTCTGAAAAAAAAAGCCGATTAGTGTCACTGTTCACAAGGTTGTTGTCACTTTCACTGCAGCTGTGTGTATACGCTCACTCGCTCACTAGTCTATTCAAAGCTGGGCCTTTTACCTGACAGATTTAATTAGCTCAAGTGTTTAAACATTAATTTTAGCTTTCTCAACAAGGTAACTGAACCTATTGTTAACTAATAATGCCAGTATTGTTTCTGTAAGTAACACATCTCATGTTTTATGCAAGTACTAGTTGTTTTCAAACAAGGTATAGAAGTACTACTCTACCTTCGTCAAACCCTTTGTATACAATTACTTAATGGACTGGCATATTTGCTGTAGTTTTCCCATGACCAAAAGAAGCAAACATTTGAAAATTGTGGTCCAATGAGATCTATAAAAGTTATTTCATAGAGACTACATGTACATTGTAGGTTTAGAAACTTAATTTCAATTTGGTGAGTACTGTTGAGTATTATAGGCTTCACAGTGATGTACGTACCACAAGCAAATTGCACATCGAGCTTTACTCACAAACACTAGTATAAGGTGTATGTGTACAGCAAATGTTTGTGCAGCAAATTCACATTTCCACTTCAGAGAATTTTTGGACTGTATTCAAATATTCAATTGAAAATCAATGTGAGTCTTTATAGAATGAAAACATGCATGCGATACTCATTTAATGTCGGTTTAAATATGTCCTAATACACTGCAAGTATTCCCTACACATTCCAAAATGATTTCACTAGGTAAATTGTCATACATCATGTACGCATTCTGAATTAGAAGTCTCGCCAGTTTCATTTTAAAAGAAGTTTGTCCAGCATTGTAAGAAATTGAACCTAAGTTGTTTTATTAGTCTCATAATTCTTTGTCTCTATTCTTATATGCTCTGAAACATTTAGAAACATTTTTGGCCTTAGGATGCCGATAAATTGAATCGGCGGCCATTTTCTCCATTCACTCAGCAATGTAGTAATTGGACAGCTTTGTGTTTCATATTGACTTGCTGTATGTGGGTTTCATATTTGTAGTTCAAAATTTATTTTAGTCACATCCTAAACTTTAATCATTCCTGAAAAACAATGGAAATTGACAGTTGCATGAAATGTAAGACGGTGAGAGAGATAGTCATAAATTTTATAAAGGCAGCTATCTGATAAGTCATTCCCTGTGCTTCCATTATGATATTATCTCTGTCTTCATTGTTGTATCCCTATCATCACTGTAGTCACTGCACAGAGATATACATATTTCATTCAGTATGCAGTTACTGCTCATAATAGATCTAAATCTCCATGGGTAAAAGATAAATTTTGCTAACAGATACACTATAATGGAAAAAATAATGCAGTTTAATATGGTGTCATTTGTTTTAGTCGTCTACAGGAACAGAAAACAAATTGTTGTAGAATTTTCTTTTTATTGAAGTGTAGCTTGAAAAAAAAAAGCCAAAGGGTGTGAGTGAGGGAAAAATTGAAATTCATTGAAACATTTTGGGTTTGAATCGAAGCTGTTGACAAAAATCATGAAAGTTGACTGGGTATGATTTTAAGGATGTGTACAAGGCATGGTTTAGTGATGTAACATCGAGTGGCAGTCTCTACTGTGTATCGATATGATAGAATTCACTGGTAACACGTTCACTGAACTACTCGTCTCTTTACGCCAACGGTAATACAGGTTCTTGTCTATGTAAAAATTAACATTGCCTGGAGAAAAGGAATTTCATTAACTGAACTAAAGCGACAGCAGAGGGTAGGACAAAATAAAAAAAAATTGGTTAAATTCTACCTACTCAAGCATGGTATGTGGAAAAAGTGTATGTATTGCCAGTAACCACTTTTGAATTTTAATCATTACAAGTGAACAACACAATGCAAAAACTAATGTTTACCTAGACCGAGTACTTTCTACCATTGTACAATTATCGCATTTCTATCCGGTATCATTGAATATTGGGTACCTGGAATACAACTGAACTCTTTCTAGGGCACCTTTATTTCCCCTCGAACCTCAGTCTACATCACATGTGTAAATGTTGTTCTGTGTACAACAAGTAAGAGAACAGAAACAGTATTGTTTGTCTAACTTGCTGGGAGAGCAGCAAGTCTCTCTTGAAAGAAGCGCTTTGCATTGAAATCCACACGTACAATTTCATGAGTACAACAAGATAGCATACACAAGATATATAAGGAGGTCCAGAAAGCAGAAAGCTAGAATTGAATTTGATAAAACTACTTTCCATATATGCCCTGAGGCCCAAATAGTTTCTGTAAATTCATTTGCGTTTTCTATATATGCACTGTAGATTGTAATTTGCGGGAAATCTAATACACGTTGCTACATCTAGGTTACATTGTAACAAAATTACAATTCATCTCAGGACAACTAAAAATGTATACATTTTAGTACTACTCAGAAGTGATGATATTTAATCCAACCTCAAAATAGTGTAATTCCTACTGGCAATCACAACTGAAGTCATGAGAGGTCACTTCTCTGCGCATGTATTTTTCAGAAGTTAGGAGTGAAAAGCCATTAAACTATTAATATTTAATCATGTTATGGTCTATTCTGGTCAAAGATCATGCAATACTACAAGCATGTAGATGAAAAGGAAAGAAATTCACTTTAAAAAAAACACCTACAAATTGATGCTGTATGGTTTTAATGGTACATATAGCAGTCAGATGCTCATTTGTATGTTAAAGTAACTGTAAAATTACATAGTTTGTTTACCTCAGTTTTGTGACTTAGAATATTTCATTTGTTCAAATCTAATATTTGAACAAAAAGTATAAAAAAGAAATATTGTTTGTGATTGTAGATACGAGTTCAAACAGATTCTTGATAAACATTTTAAGTTGGGAAAAAAAGACAAGTTTGTTTTATCCAGGTAAACCTCACCTTTCCTGCCTTCACATATCTTAATATTCTACAGAAGTGCTCTGCTATTGTCTGAAGTCTTACCTAAGACACAAAAGAATATGTTAAAGCAGTTGGATTCCTGTCAAAGCATTGTCACTAAGGCACCAAAACCCACTCATCACTGTCAGTAGACAGTGTAGCATATTTACACAGTCGACCTGGAGTGTCCTTGCAGGCTTTGTGTTACCCAGGTCATCCCCAAGCCTGTACAGTTTGATTGTTATTTGGAAATGTTCAATTTGCCGTGAGTAATTCATTGCTGGTATTCAGCACTGTAAGTTTACAGTCTACTGGGCCAAATCACTTCAAGATATATTCTGTAGACTGTCAGGTTTATTGATTTCAATACAACAAACCAACTGACTGGAAAATTATCTTCAAGGTAATAGTATTGAATATTTTGAACAATGACGAAATGTTGATTTCCACGTTGGTTAAAATGAAACAACATTTTGACACTTAAAGAGAGCAGATTTGATAGAAACAGTGCTGCCAAGTCTTTACTAGTAAGACTCTGATATGATAGATGACAGTTTACCATAAAATATTGTTTGTAAAAATGAAAGAATAGAACACAAAACTGAGGAAGATAATATGGAGTTGGTACAACTTAGTTTTTTACTGACTTGACTTATCAGTACTCATGATGCAAAAATCCACCTTCTTCCTTCTTCTTCATGAAATACTGTAAACCTACATAGTTTTGCTGAAGACAAATGTTTGCTAATTTTGGTGAGAATGAAAAAAATGACACAAAAAAGTGTTACAGAGTGAAAATGTCTTATTTATACATGTATCCATTAACACTGTATCAGGCTCAAGAAGGTGCAAATTAGGTCTAGTCTGTGGAAACTAGTCTAACATCTTAAAAATTGCAAAATTTGTTGGGGGGAAAATATCTAGATATATAGATCATTTTGAAATACTGTAGGCATATGTACGTTCAACACTCAATCCTCTACATATATATTACTGCCTTGAACCTCTACTGTAAATATAGAATGCTTTTACATGACAAGGTTAATTACTTCCCATGAAAACAGGAATTCAGACTTGCAATTTTACCGTGACTTCATGTTTGTTGTATGCTTTTGACAAGATGCATCTAATGTGGGGTTTTTTCCAAGCACCTTTACATGTATCTAGACTCAATGTTGTATCATGATTGTTGGTATGTATTCGTTAATATAGACATTCAAGGTATTACAAGAAATACTTTGTTTTATGTCTTCATTGTTAAACTGCAGAAGATATATGATTGATAGCGAAAGGTGTGATCATTAGCTAGTCTAGTGCTACCATAGGGCATATTGCTTACTTTTAAGCATATGAAATAACTGAATTATATCATTGCAACTGCCCCATTATATCATTGCAACTGCCATATCAGAAAGCAGTATGACCTTTCACAGATAGCATTGCAAGTATGGATATGTGTATGAGCTCATTAACAGCATCTACAGGGATGTTATATATATTTTTTAGTCTGGTTGCCTTTCAGAAATATGAACTACATCTGTTGGTCTGCAAAAACAATATGTATGTTTTCAGCATTCTTGACCAAACAATTCTGTTGAAGTCTTCGAACTGTTCAATTTTCAAATATGTTTAGTGCGTAAAGAAACGGTATCTATTGATGTCTTTTGAAGTCTTTGAATACTTCTCAAATGTTAAAGTTATGCTGTCTTGTAGGAATATTTTCTGTTTAAGTCAGGTTGATGGGAATCTGTCTTATCTGTAAAATCCACTTTACTATTCAAATAAAACTACAGTACAAAATATGCATGTTACATGTAAGGTAACTTCTAAGACTAAAATGTCATGAGTTCCCTTTCAGTTAGTAACAAGTCAACTGATTGGTTTCAATATAAATGTATGTGATGGCATTTCTAGGGCGTCCTGTTCTGACCTGGCACACACACTCTCTTCAACATTGGCAAATACATGAAAAACATGTATGCCAATGTATATGCTCTGTCATACATAATAAACTTCATAGATTTGATCATGTGATAGTGTGTACCAATAACCAATGTACCATGAATACATACTTCTAGGTTATAGTGCTAAATAAGTCAGAATGGTATATTTACCATATTTTGGTCCATGAAAGCTTTTAAATGGTATTTATTCACTGGAATGATTAATGACGGAGGCCAACTTACAAGGATGTTGTTGTTTACAAAAGTTAATTATACAGATTTATTGTATGTCTAGAGAAAACAAATTATCATATTTCAAATACATGACTCGAATATTAAACTTTGTATCATGCAAGGATTTAGGTTCTTCTTTCAGTAATTGAAATAAAATATGTACAAAAAAAGCATTGAAACTATAATCGATCATATTTATGAAAACTGGCATTCCTAGAGATAATCTCTGTTTTAATATGGTAGACAAAATGTTCAACCTACACTTAACCACTGTGACTTAACTGCTGCAGGGAAATAATGACATGTTTGGTAATGTTGCTATGTTACATGTAATTTGTAATTTTGCATATTCTTTTTAGAGTTTCTGTACATCGCACTGTGACGTATGTGTAGTGCGTTTTCTAAGAAATTAAAATAAATAATAATAATAATGTATGTATTTCTTACTGACTTTTCTGTCAAAATGTGAGAATACTAGGATGAGGCTTCCTTAGATAAAAAAACAACAACATTTATTAAGATATTCGTCCTAAATATGTATGTTTTAATCATGTTACACTTTACAGAAACCCAGAGTGTAACAAATAATAACCTACCCGTACATGTACATTATCACTAGTCAAACAAGTATTAAAGTGGGATTTTGTGAATTCGATTTTCTCATTTAACCAAATTATCCTCGACACTAATATAGGAATACAGTGTACAAATCTAGTTCAGCCCCCTCCAGTGTACATATCGTGTAGTTACGCTATAAATGCCACTAAACTAATCGTAGCCTTGCGATATGAAAAGGTGGTGGATTTTTACCTTGAGACATACAAATTTACACAATACCTTTTACATTGCAATTAGTATTCCAGTCAGTGTAAATAATCAATGCTGTGTATGAAACGTTTTGTCATTGCTTGGCTGTTCCGCTGTTATTTCAAGCATTCACACCTCTTACCTGGTAACAGGTCAGCCATGCATTAATGAATCAAATTCCATTTCTACTTCATAGACTTGGCCAATTTAATTTCCAGCTGAATATGTTGACAATTGTAAAAAGCAGTGGAATGAAACACTGACCTTATATGTCCCCGTCTGTTCTCCTAAAATATAATATTACATTATTCTATGGCATTTATTTATTTTCTTCGAAATTTTGAAATCAATTTTAAAAATATTAAGTGTCAACAAAGTATATTTCAAAGAGCGCACTTGATGTAAACAATTTTTTCTGCCTTTCTTTTGATACAGTGAAGAATTACTTACATTTATATTTTTGCCTATTGAAACATTTTTAATTATACCATGCACAAGCCAAATTATTGTCTGTGAACAGAAAATATGGATTACAGACCTCTGTATGATGTCAGCCTGTGTCTACGTCTCTAAGGTTCTTTGTTGCTTGAAATAAGAGTCAAAATGTTCCAAATCACCATTATTTTATCCAATCTTTCTAAAGTTTATGCTTGAAGAAGTATAATTATATTATTCCCCAATATTTTTCTTCATCCAGTGGAAAATACTCATGACCTAAGTGACTTTTAGTGACAAAAGCCCCTTAAGTCACTCATATTTTCTTAGGTTAAACGAATAATATCTAATCATCATTAATAATCAAGGGATTTGTAGCATCACATTTATAACCAAAGTTATACAAAACTAAACGAACAAATCAATGATATAATTTTCAGAAAGCTGAAAATATTCATGTTGTGGGTATTCAACACTATACTTTATTCCTCTTTCTCCCAAGTTGCACTAATAGTTGTGTACAAACAATAGACCCCCAGGGAGAAAGAGGATAGACTGTAAGCGACAGCAATGCACAGAGTGCCAACAAGGATGAACCTTTCACAGCATCAGTGTAGATTTTTAGGTGCATCCAGAAATTGTCATGAGAATCATAGAGAAACTATGCGTGTGTTAACCTGTCAGTACACTACAGGTTATGTTATACTAACTTCCGCCCACAGATTGACATCAATATGATACTAGATGAGCTTTATGTAAATATATCCATAGATTGATAAATGGTATCGCAAGTTGAACTATGTCATTTTCATCATCAATCAATCTAAATGCTTAATATGAAGAATTGAACACTTGTCATTTTTTCCTTGCAATTTACACTATGCAGTACATATTTTAAAGTCCTTGAATATATTAAAGAGAGTAAAATTGTGGTGAAGCTACTTATCATTCTCTTAAGTTTACAGACTATATTTGTGATGTTCATAAATATTATACCAATTATTCGGTCAGCAAAATTGTTCACATATTTCCAAATATGGTCATCCCTTTGTTTCGAAGTTTCCAAATATGGTCTTGCTGTCCCATATTTACCAGTTTCCAAGTATTGTTGGCCCAGTGTCTAGAGGATTCCAAATACGGTCAGCCCCTTGTTTAGGTGTTCCAAATATGGTAAACCCTGTATTAGAGATTTCCAAATATGGCCAGCTTCTTGTTCACATGTTCCAAATATGGGTGGCCCTATGTGAGATGTTTCCAAATATGGTCTGCTGCCATTTGTCAGTCTGTAGGAACAGAAAAACACAGACAAATCAGAACTTAGTATTCCAGGTGTTCAAAAGTTTGACTCATGAAAACCTGATTTATTACATGGAATGGATGTGGAAAGAAAAGATGATGTCTGAAATTTTATATGAAGTAATAACATAAATCTTCATTTACTGGCAATTCAGTAATGTCACTGGAGAGACTCATAAAAATGTGTGTCATGAGTCATGTGTGTTGAAGTGTACAATGGGTTATGTTGCTGTGTGAAAATTAAACGTAATTTTACAGTTCTCTGCTTGGTTGCAGTCTTAGTAAGACAGGGTTGAATACATGTACCCTTACAGAATGACCAGCTGCAATCTGAAGTGGGTAACATGCATAATGATAATGTATTTGTATTAATGCGTTCATATGTAGATTTGTCAAGTTTGTAGTGATTGATAATAAAGAAATGACCAGTTTCAGTTTTACATGTAAAGTATTTTAACATAAAATATTAATATGTTGTAACATTTAACAACCTTAATTAAATTTGTAATGATGGGATGAACAATGGCAAGCATACGATGATAATATTATGATAGTGTACCTACAGTACATTTCTTCATAAATTGTCATTAGTTTATAATGATTGATAGAGAAATAACCAAAACATGTTAATTGCTTCCTTGTAAAATATTAGTATATCTTAATATAACCTGACTACATGAATAGGTTGAATGTAGAGTAGATTTGTAACGAAGGGATCAAGGTTGGTAATGTTATGATAATGTATACCTGTACATTCCTTTGCAAATTATCCAAGTTTGTAATGATTGATAACAGAAATAATACTACACATACATGTTTACAGTTATATGTAACAAAAAACCTGACTGGGAGTGTAGATTAAATTCATAATGAAGGTATAAACAGCACCAATCATGGATTACTATACTACACAGCTTTCATGCCGACTTTGTTATGTCACTCTATATCCTGTGTGACAGTTGTAATAAATGAATGTGGTTTACTTAGTTCAAAATTTAATGAAAATGTATGCATTACTGATTAATTGGATACAGGTACAAACACATGTACATGTACTCAACACGTGAAAAAAAATAGACCTCATCGGTAACAATACTGTATGCAACAACAGCATGCATTCTGTATGTATATAATTATGTGTATGCATGTTGGGGGAGTGTACGTATGTATGTATGTATGCATCGGGAGAGGTAGTACTTGACCATTTGTTACACTGTTCTTGTTAAACAAAGAAAATCAGTTTTGATGTTTTAGTATTTATTCTTCGATTCATTAATAAACAATGGAATCATTACTGCCATAATAATGGTACTTGTCCTAAGTCACAGTGTCATCCCTAACTACTTATAACCATATTATCACTTCTGAAAATAAATCAATAGAATCATGAGATATCATGTAATGATAAAATGATATTATTTTATTAGATTAAAATAAGTATCTCATAAAATCAATTGTTTTCTATTAAAATGGCAGGTGCAAGTTGGGGCAGTAGAACATAATGATACACTCAATATAGCAAATAATCTAGAACTGACAGGGTTTTGTCTTTGCCTCTGTAGAGCTTGATGTGTTACCTGAATCTTGTGCATTTAACTGTCCATCACCATGTCTTTTATTCATATGTAAATTTCAATGATTTGTATGTATAATCAAATCATATGCAGGTCATAATGCTAACAGATGGTCAGTAGAGGGTATTTAATTAATTCCTATGTATGACCAGGCGTATGCTTAATTGGGTTGCTATGTTTGTGTTTACTTTGAAATTTATCAACTAGAATGATATGATAAATATATTCTGTATGAAAAATCAAACTTTTCACAAAATATAAGTTATTGGTCAACAGCTATGTAAAACAGTGGAGTTACAGTTTTAGAATGAAATTCAAGCATGTAATTATTGAAATAAATAAACAAATGAATAATACATTTACAAGTATAGAGGTCTCATAGCATAGCTCTGCAACTTCAATACTGTGACCGTTTTTGTCAAATATTCTATAATATGTCCAGTTCAGGCTTCGATTAAACAATATATTTTCAATTGTTATGCTTTTGGCTCATTTATGCATTTTGTTGTGTATTTCATACAGTGTATTGTTTCATGTTCATTTCAAGACACTCAGGTCTGCCCACAGACCTTAAAGTTGGCCATCAATGATCTTAATTAAGGTACGTGTAGGTGTGTATAGAGGACTTGTTTTTCTGCCCAACATATTGTACTGTGGACCAATGTACATGTTAATGAAATACCTCTAAGAGATTAAATGATTCATTGCCTGGCAAAAGTTTCATAGTGGTTTTTGGTACACTAACTGACCTTGAATGCATCAGTGAATTCTAACATATCTTTGGACAATTACAAAGTAATTTCTATGGAAACTGCTATGTTTATCCTGTCTTTTATCTCACAGAATATAGATTCCTTTCTCTACCAGCCTCCAGCTTGTACCATTTCAGAACTAACACTTTGAAAGAGAACTTGTATGTACATGTGTAAGAAAAGGTTTTCAAACATCACTGTCAAGTTGAAATATTGATTGAAATACACCAATAACTTGTTGTATCAGTGCCCTGTGGATATTGTAAGGAACATTTACATCTACATGTTTGTGGCATCCTTTATGTCAGTGAATGGCAAACCAGACATACCGTCTACATACATATGTTTTCAAGAGTTTAAATCCCTTTTCTCATCTAGATACAATATTTGATGTAAAAACACAGGTGGCCTGAAGCAAGTCTATGTAGTTTTCATAGTTTCCACGCACCTTCAAGAATTGTACTGGTTGTAGTCAAGCATTCTCACAAACCAGAGTTACTATTTCTACCACTACATTTCGAAGAGGCTCGTAAAGAACTTTGCCGTAAAACAGGCCATGGTTTGCAATGATGTAGTCAAGATGTGTGCTAGCTTCAAAGTCATGTGACTTTGAACATACCAATATTAAGTAATCATAACCCCCCCCCCCCCAGAAAATGGAGGTTTACCAACTATATATATGGTAAAGACATCTTGTGATATGTCTGTTATATTTCATAACTAGCTAGAAATTGGTGCTATTATAATAAAGGTTAAAAAAATATTATTTCAATATTCCGACTACACAGATATGTCTGCACTGATGTAGGTAGGTCTTCACATGCCATCACTTCTAAACTCCAGTCAGTGCTAACACTGTAAGATTAAACATTAAAGACTGACTTAGTTCAACCATACACTGTTTGTCAATCATGAAACTTTCATGTGTACTTATAGAGGTGATATTAGACGCAATACTGATGAGTTCAAAATTACTGTTGGCAGTGCATGTTTTACAGCAGACACCTTGGTGCCAGCATTAGTAGAACAAATCAGGTGTTGGAGTAGAAGACGTAAGAAATCATTACTTTACACGGCTAGTTGAGTCACTAGCTGGCATTGAAGTAGTCAATGTGACATGTATGACAGCATTTCTACATCAGTGGTATTGATTTACTTTACTGAAGGTATCAAGTGTGAGATTGTTCATATCGTTCTGTTCTTCTAATCCAAATTTGTACAGTAGTACTTGATGTAAACAGAGTCTCCAAGTCTAAGATGTACCAGTTGTTGACTTGTAGTTGCGTCTGTCTCTACATCTTCTTTATACCTCAGTCTTGTACTGAATTCATATCTAAATTCTACAATTTCTGTCGTCTGGAGAGCATGAACATTAAATGCGATGAGTTTCTGACTCAGTCTGTCTTAGCTGAGATACCTTTAGTACTAGGTGAGAGACTTGGCAATCTGATTCCGCATACTAGCTTGACAGTAATGTTCTGGTGAACGACATTTTCAAGCCAGATAACCAAGTCTCTGGGCAACCTTTGTAGGCTTTTATGCCTCTTTGTAGCTTCTGTTTGTCATATGACCAAACCATGTGATAAATCAGAGAAACTGATCTGGCTTTATGTAACTGGGGCTGTCAAACTCTTTCTGTGAAATCTTTCACTCCTTTACCCAAATATTACAGTTTAAGTAGGCGTTAACATACAAATTTGTACCATGAAAGTCTACAATTCAAAATGAAATTGTTGTGTTTCATATTTCAGAATGTCGTCATTTTCATTCTCCGAGTGCCATGTTTAAAGCTACAAGGTGTACAAGTGATAGGATTAGCTGGTAGCCTTCAATTCTAAACAATAGAGACTGTCTATGATTCAATGAAACCTTGATTGATAATAATAGTAACAGTAAAGAGTATCAATTATTCAAGAAACCTTTTACTTTCTCTTTATCAATAATGCAGTATTGTAAAATACTACCAGACTTTGATAAAAGAATTATATTGTAAAATATCACTAGAGTTTGATAAAAAAAAAACTAAGGTTTCTGAGCTGAGATTAATGTCATCCGTTTAGTCTAACATTTACAGATCTTTCCTTCAAGAGAGACACTCTAAGTTCTAAACAAAGTTCATTTGAAATTAAATGGTTTGACTAAAATGAAAAATGTCATCAAAAGAAAATTCCCTCATCACCATTTAGCAAATATATTCATCTGAACATAACAAAAGTCTACACCAAATCAAAAGAAAATTCCCTCATCACCATTTACTATATGATTTAGGAAATATATTCATCTCAACATAGCAACAGTCTACACCAAATCAAAAGGAAGGCTCCCCTCAACACCATTTAAGAAATATATTCATCTCAACATAGCAAAAGTCTACACCAAATCAAAAGGAAGGCTCCCCTCAACACCATTTAAGAAATATATTCATCTCAACATAGCAAAAGTCTACACCAAATCAAAAGGAAGGCTCCCCTCAACACCATTTAGCAAATGCATCCATCTCAACACAACAACTTATCAACCGGATGAACTGGGTGCGAAATCTGTCGTCTTCATTTTGACACTGACAATGCCTAGAATGTCAAAGCATCATACTTTAGACGGCTTGAAGAAAGACGCCCCACAAGTCGGCACTGAAGAACAGTAATGGTTGGTTGCCTAGATGGAAAAAGTATTAATCACACTTGACTAATATTTCACAGGGTACATTCTGAGTGAACAATTGCTTTCTGCTTTCTTTTCATAGGTAGTCATCCCTAGTGACAGCATTCTCAATTTACTTGATGTGGGCTACATGCCTAGACCATAGTCGGCTCTATACAAGGGAGATTTCTACCACTGCAGCTTACCGAGTATTATTGTTTGTTTATTATCGGAAGGATTAATCTATAAACTTATTCGCTTTGTGGTGGCTTTTACATTTATTTACAAGAAAGGTAAGAAAATCTGTTATTTGCTTGTTGTTGGGTCAATTGATTGGCACTTTTAAAAGGTCTAGAGTGGTTTCATCTTAACTAAAAGAAACCTACTGACCCCATTTCTGTGTCCAGTAACAAAAACTGTGACCAATCAGTGTGTTTGTTCCAGTTGACCTGTGCTACTCCCGACTAGTATTTTGCCACCACAATCCTTTAATGGTATGCTTTCCCTTTCCAGCAGAGTAGTAAATAAACCAGCATGCCTAATTAAACTAGCGGGGTATAACAACTGTGGACAGTAGTAGATTGTCTAAGAATAATCATATGAATTATGTACTTGTCTGAAGTGACAGTGTTCTGATATTAGTGAGTGATACATTTACATGTATATGAACTGCATGTATGAACCTAGTATGTTTACATCGCGATCTGCTTCACTCTTACAAACTGCTTGTATTGCTAGCAATGTCAAGTGATTACATGTAATTGTATGCTCTAACTGATTGGTTTGAAAAAATGCACTCAAACTGATTGGTCACAATGGGAGTGATAATGTACATCAGCCTAATTGACTATATTCAAATGAAGTCATTATGTAAATGAACACTCAAACTGATTGGTCACAATGGGGAGTGATAACGTACATCAGCCTAATTGACTCTATGCAAATGAAGTCACTTATGTAAATGTGCCCTTGTTGAGATGAGCACAAAAGCAACATAATTTACATATAGCGAATATTATTTTAAATATCTACAAACAGGCATACTGATAACTCGTTGAGGGAATGGCTAAATTGCCCAGTGTCAATCTCTTCAGGACAAAACATTTTCATTCACATGTCAATTTGCATATTTGTAATGTCACATTTGATGTGCTTTGTTCAAATTTCATATTGTTTGTAAATCATGCAGAATTAGCCTACATTCAGAACTAAAAAAACAGGCTTTTTATAAAAAATTAGTGGGCCAAATTCTTCATGACCATGCCAGCAGTTGTAATCCGTATGGAGATTCAAGACATGTCCTTCAATAATCCGTGAGTGTCTTGGGGGGCTTCTGTCATCCTTCGTGTAATCGTTAGTGTCTTGGGGGCTTCTGTCGATTTTTTGACAAGTAGAATATGATACAGAGTAATTCTCTGGAACAACAATCTCTGAACTCTAGGGTTTTATGCATGGCTTCAAACTATCAAACCAGTAAAATATTCAGAGACACGGACATGAATAATAACAGTTTCTGTCACCTTTCATCCATGGAAAATTGATGCAAATATTGGATGTTTATATATTGAACTGGAAAGGGTATATGAATGCCTGTAGTGATGGAATATCATTATGCAGTGTGAATTATTCTGTGATAACATTGTTTTTGCTAGCATTGCACATTTTTGTTGAGAATAGGTGTAATGCTGCAGACATTTACCAATATATATTTTGCATTAATTTTTGTCTGAAGACAAGTTCTGTTAAAGCAAATGACACAGCCTTCTGACTTGAGGAGCCCTTGATTACGGTAGAGGGGGTGATTAGAATTGTTAATTTGCAAGACTTGACCAAGGGTGGCTAAGTGATTCCTTTTCACAGCCGGGCAAGTCTCTGAGATTGATATCAGCGCGGCAACGTATAAACCTGAATCTCAGTGTAGAATTGAAAGTGTTCATTTGGAAAGCTTGTGAATGTTGATGAGACCGCAAGGGAAATGAACATGTAGGCAGGAGAGTGGATGATCATCTAGATTTTGCATTTAAAGCTGTGTGATCTAAAAGGAAAGCTGCCTGTATTTTCTTGTAAATCCCCACCAGAGAGTAGGAAGTGTCCATCTAGATACGGCTGCATTAACAAGCCAAAGTAACTCCGGATTTACATTTTAACAGTTTTCATCGCTGTAATTCCACTATCTCCGAAAAAATCAAATCAAATCTGAGAACAGAACGTGATGACAAAGTTATAAGATTATTCTAAACCAATAGAAAGTTATTCTAAAGATGTCTATCAGATTAAGAAGTTGTACAAGACTGTAACTTAGTATATTGTCATGGATACCTGTATTTTATTATATCCTATTCTATGTTATATTTCTTTGGAAATGAGAAACTTAGGTTCATCACATGTTAAGAATGTAAAGAGTATACAATGGAATGTTCAAGATTTAAACTTTGAATTAGATGAGGTGCAGTTTTATAATGTAACAACAAATCAGGGAGGATAATGGGGCAATATTACATATATCCCAAAGTAGAATTATTGTTTAACAAATCGTGTAATCTTATCATTGGGAACAGTAATATTTACTTTTAAGTTTTAAGTTTTAAAAGAGAAAATTGTCTTATGAATTTTCAGAAAAGAGGGTTTGCTTTAAAATCAATCTGAATAAATGTTGCAAACTATAACAGGTGGGGGAGGGGGAGGGGGGTTGACAGGTACTGAAGTACATGCTTGTTTGATATACAGAATGTTCACCACTGAAGCCGAGTTTTGCTATGTGTCCCATAATAAGAAAATACTGTTATCTCTCACAGAATGTATGTACTGTCAGTGTGCAGTTAAGCTGAAACATTTTTCGCTGTTCTAAAAATGGGATTTATAAGAATGGCCACAGCACACCAGGGGGTAGTTAAGGTGATACAGCATCAGTATTTCTCATTCACTCTCTCTAGTCAGCCATTGTTGTACATTCACTCTCTCACTTCAGTAATTGTACAAAGTAAATATGCTGGATAATCTCTTGGGTAGGTGTTTTTTCAACCTACAGCATGTAGTTGTTGTCGGTTCTACTCATGTGTATTATCAGATACTCTCTCCGTGCCCAATTGTAGTATAGAATTACAGAACTTGAAACTTAACTTCTCTGTGGTAACACAGGCACTGAGTTTTAACACAACAGAACATAGATGAGGAATCTTAAACAGAGAAGCAAAATAGAGATTTTTCCTGTGCCACTGAATTTCCGATCATACACCATAGAGAAGTATGATTAAGGACCAAAGTCAGACTAGGATTGAAATTTAGGTGTGAAAAGCAGTCATCTGGTAGAGCTATAAAAAAAGATGTTCTTTAACAAAAGAATGATCCCATTTAATCTGTATGGTTTCACTGATACGATAGTAGTAATCCAGATCCATAGGATTCAAACATTGGGCTTTAACAAAAACAGTAGTGAAGTCCCACTACCTAGTGAAATAATATGAACTAAAGTGTAAACTCTCTGAAAGTTGAACATCATTAGAAAGATTGTTCATCATTTTACTCTATGTTTATGGTAATCTTTTGTTATAATACTCTGAAAAGCTTCAATTTTCTGTAGACTACACAGTTTAAGTCATTCCCCTTGGTGAAACAAAGATAATTGTCTAGACCATAGTAGATATTTTTTTCTCTAAGCTACACAAGTTAATCTTGTTTGATGAGGTTTATGTATGACACTGAAACACTTTATGACTTTTAAAGTCATAGTTATCAAATAAAGAATTCAGATAAGACGATTCTAGTAATCACAAAGGTATTTTAGGTGTGGATATGTTTGTACAACATCTATTGCACAGAAATGTGTTTTGCACATTGCATGACATCTTCTGAGGTTAATTGTCTTGAATGTTTTAGCTGTCCAGTCCTTTCTAAAAAGTGTCTGATCTAGATAGAAATACAAAAATAATGTAGTGATTTCTCAATAGCTAGTTGGCAGATGTTTTACCGCGTGCTGCTCAGTTTTAAAATCTGGTATAAATGGGAAATTTCGTCAAATTCATCAATTCAAAAGGTTGTCAGAATCTTGGTATTATAATCACCGTGAATATTTATTATTATAGGAGATATTGTTGTGCAATACGAAACGGCACACCTGACCCTACCCTGACCCCCATCATGACACAATGAATGACAAAGAAAACACAGATTTGTAAATGCACCCCCCCCCCCCCATCATGCAGCATTGCAGTTAAATGACAAATACAATTTCATTAAGACTATGCATTAAGTCTTACTCATTTAGGAGCCATAAATCTCACAGATTGCCAAAACAAATTTAGTTTTATGGGGTCAGACTAATCAATCACTGAGTGAATGGTCACTCAGTTTGTATCGTGGAATACTAATTTTTTTTCTTTTCGTGTAGAATGTTATTTTATTGGAATAAATTACAAGATAGAATTATCTGTATGTATTACTTGCTTTGACTCGACAATACATACACAACAATTTATATGATACATCATGTCTGTGTGTTGTGTGGTTCATGAATACATAGTGCTATATGGGGGGGGGGGGTACTTCAGAAATCCAATGATTTTATTATAGGTCAACACATTAACATTTATAAAGGTGAATTAAGGTGAAAATTGTGAGTGTGGAAAATCTACATATATCACTTCAATTGATTCATAATTACATTGGTTTTACTTCTTAAAACAGAAATCTAATGGTTTTGTCATAGGCCAACACATTATCATAAGTGTGAATCATATATGCATAATAATATTTTGTTGGAACAAACAGAGTCAATGATTTTGTCAAAGGCCAACACATAATTAGTAGAAGTGATTTTGTCAAAGGCTAACATATAATTATTAGAAGTTTAGAAGTGATTTTGTCAGAGGCCAACACATAATTATTTGAAGTGATTTTGTCAAAGGCCAACACATAATTAGTAGAAGTGATTTTGTCAGAGGCCAACACATAATTAGTAGAAGTGATTTTGTCAGAGGCCAACACATAATTAGTAGAAGTGATTTTGTCAGAGGTCAACACATAATTAGTAGAAGTGATTTTGTCAGGGGCTAACACATTGTATTATCATTCACAAATATGGATGTACCAGTACAATCTAATACTTGCATTGAGTGGTAGTACTGCTACTCTACCATCAGATTACATGAAATGCATAATATTCAACAGTGGACATTGATTGATTGTGTGTAGCATGGATCTCTCTCACTCCAGAACAAAAAACAGCTATTTCATTCCATCGTAAGCCCAGTCCTCAACGTGGAGTTTGGAATTGCTTTACTAATAATAATATTAATAATAATACATGGATTATTAAAACAAAAATGTGACCAAAATAAAATGGTCAAATTGCTCTGAGTTCACATATCAGTACAATGAACATGTTGAGAAAGAAAAAAAGACAACAAAAATCAAATCAAAATCAGTTTTCCTGTCCCCTTATATACACTAAAACCTAGACTCTCACAGCCTTGATATTTCTTATCTAGTAGGTTGGTGAAATCAATTTTTAGTTCAGTATGGCATCCATACTAGAAATATTGAATGGATTCAGATTAGTTTAGATGAGATCAGGGCTATAATCATTATGTCATAAATGACATCATTCTGTCATATTGTACATGTATAATTAACCTATTAACAGGTGGTTGGACAAGGGTTCTTACAACAAATCTGCTGGTACCACCCGTTGTCATTCATTCAATAAGTACAGATTTAGATTTGTCAGTCTAGAAAAAAAAATTGCACATATGTATAATATACAATCATACATAATACAATTATATATTGACAAAAATTAATAGAATTTTCAAGTATCGTAATAATGATTGCAAACTCTGAGCTGAATTTTACTAAACTTATAAATCAATGAACGAGAGAAAAATGTATTACTTTTATCATTGAAAGTGATTTTCTTTGTTCTTTTTCTTAACTCTGCTTTTTTATAGTTAATTGAAGAAATATTTTAATTCAAAATTGCAAAACGTAAGATAGCATCTAGTTGTTTGTAGATTGTGTTCAGACTTGCAACTTCTTGTCCAGCACTTATGTTGATAGTTATTTAGTTATTCTGACTCATATCTGCATATACAGTTTTCTTTTGCCCACTCACAATTTCCTCTCTACCTTTCAAGATCAAGACTGTAATAGTATATGATACGTTGTGTCGCGCCACCCTCACTGCCCTCCTCTCTCAGAGGGGTTGACTGATGTGTGAGGGCGCCCCATCATGGCATACCTTACAGACTATTCAAAACCATAACTGACAAGAATTCAGATGAGGGAATAATGTTTTCAGAATTTGGTCAAATGAAATATGTATTTGTAAATGAAAAGTGTTGCCATGACTTGTAGACCACAGTGGTACTACTCCACCTAATGGCAATAACAAAACCATGCCCGAATAAAACTTTTTGCTCTTAATTTTCTAGCCATCTATATCTCTTCAAGGTATGAAAAGTAACTTCAATGTGGATACCCATTGTTATAAAAAAAAAATGCAGTGAATGAACTTTTATCGAGAGAGATGTATATATTCACTCAATAGCCTGGTGAAACTTATATTAGATGGTTTATACCCAGACCAATAGACGGTATACATAAGTTATATACTTTGGATAATGTACATGTAGATCACTGCAATGGCTCCTAAGACTTTCCAAATCGGCACATCAAGGAAAGTTGAGAAACCTATCAACAAACTAAACATTTATTGCAGTCACTCAGGGATCTCAAACCTGCCTCTAATTTGTCCTAAGTTGTTTGATTTTGTCATGGACGTTGTCTGTGTTTGTCTTTCATCCAGACTTGGTAAATATCAAATTTGTAGTCTAGGCATATCTGTTGACTAAACCTGTCTTACCTTGATGACAGCACACAGTTAAGTCACTCTGTGGATTTAACTTTTTCACTTACTCAGAAATTATTGCCGAAAAGCTGGTGCCACGGTGTCATTTAGCAAACAAGTCTGACATATATGAAAGAGGCTGTATATTTGATAATAAAAATCATGCAAAGAATACTTAAATGACCTCCATGTTGTAAATAAAAATATATGGCCAGGGGGAGGACAAGTTTCTGGCAATTTTTTGTTAAATATTTCAACTTTTCAATGGAGAACAAAGTTCATCATAGGTGTGTGAATGACCTGCATCATAACAAGTGAGGTTACCCCCTAGTTTGAAATGGTTTGGACCAGGTATTCCAGTGACCTTTGACATGTCAATCAAAAAAGTCCGGGTTTTTATACAAGTTCATATCGGGGTGAACTGTGTTCAGTCAAGTAAGAATCATTAGTTGAGTGCAGCTGAGTGAAAGTGACCAATACATACTTCACTACAGACTAGGATAGACACCGGATTGGCAGATTAAATGTAAGTGTTTCCACAGATAATGATAATTCTCCTTACCAAGTCCGATTTACTGTGGGGGATATAGACCGTTGTGAAGCTTAACATGATTGATATCGCTGGTCAACCATGACTAGTTTTAGAGTTCTTGATTGTTTAGTGGCACACCTGAAAGGAAGTTTGCCATTTGGTATTGAGGAAGCATTTCCTTTCCATTGGGATACAATTTCAAAACATTTCTTTGTTCAAACAGGCTGTGTGATTCGGATATATTGCTTTGTTGTTTCATGTGTGCCATGCTTTCCAATCATCTCACACTTTATTAGAACCACATTCACTCAAGTTACACCGTCAATAATCACTAATAAAACAAGACGTGGAAATTTCATGGCTGTGAAGTCACAGAAATGTTAGTAAAGCTGTTTAGAGTCTTGTAGAACAAAAACAACGGAGGTTAAAGTGGATGCTAGGTTACTATGAAGTGAAGGTCGAGCAGTGTAGTATGATTAACCTGTGTATATAGGATATTAACATGGCTATGATCAATTCATCGTTGTTCACTACATCAAACTAGATAAAAGAAATGAAAAAATAAAGAAAAAAATTATCTGAGTTTTCAGTAAGGGAAAAAACAATCAATAGAGAAAGTGTTTAAGCTCATGAGCGATGTGTAATCTCATAGTCTCATGTACATGTATGTACTCCAGTCAGACTATTTTTATATTGATCTCTTATTGTTGGTGATCAGCAGGGAGTGTTTGCACTTTATTCTAATACCTTGAATTGGAGTCTAATCCGTTAAATAGCACACCCAAGGTTATTACTAGTACTTGCTATGTCTGGAGGACTGTGTGCTTGATTTTCAGTATGTATGGTGGTTCTTCAACACATTTGTCATGTATGTTGACAATGACAAGGCGATGCAAACACCTTTATGACGTACAGCAAATATATGACATTTTCACTCTATGTGATCACCAATAATTTGTGATCAAATGAGAGTGAGAAACGTTTGGAATGTTTTCTCCAGTATTCAGACAGTCTTAGACATAATTGGTCAAGATTTGATTATCTGTTGTTATTCAGTCAATAACTCACTGGCATGATCTTAGAAAAAATATATCGTAAGTTGTTCTCTAGAACAGAAGGCATCCTAAGTCAAAGGTGTGCTTTCAATACTTATGTATTACAAAATCTAAATGTATGGAACTTTGTTGTATAGTGTACTTTGATAGTGTCTCTCTATTTAATGTTAATGTTAGTGTTAGGATTGTTTCAGACCTTCAAAATAAAAAAATAAAAAATAATGCTTAAAAGGTGAAATCTCAACAACTATTTGTAATTATAATCAATACATGACATTTTAGATCATGTGATTTTTCAAAATTCTGTACCATCAAAATTCATCATTGTTTGCAATTGTAGCTATCATTGCAATAGCAGTAGTCTACCTGTAGTCTTAAAGGACTAATTCTACTACACTATTTCCGCTATCCTAGGTGGCATTTAGATTTTTTCTTACAATCAAAATGGCAGTTAGGATATCTGAATGTAGTAGCATAGTCCTTCAAGACTACAGGTAGACTACAATAGGAGTAATCCTGGTTCAACAACAGTTTTGTACACCAGTGGAAGCAAACACACACATGACAAGGTCAGATTGAATCAACAGTATAGTATCTAAGTTTTCTATTGGATCCCAGAAGACTGTACATCAGCAACTGTAATACTGTTAAAATATAAAGAATGTTTATGGTTTCCCCTGATCTGTTTTAAAAATAGGCAAAACAACATACTATGATATGAGTGACCATAACATTTTGTGTAGGATCTATGATTTACCTAATGGCTATCTGCCTTGAGCCTAGACATGCTTCATATCCACTGTGTAAACATTCCATGGTGTTGTTGCTATTTGTGTTAATAATGATACTTGTGTACAAAATCAGAATAACATGTAAATCTCTGTAATATTGTATTAGATTATGAATACTGAAGGACACTTCTACAAAAAAAAAAAAGGTATTGCTTATCAAGTGCTATCACTTTGTTTTTTGTAGACAATATTGTGTAAGCCAGTTTGACATGCTTAAAACTTGTTCAAATAATTGTTATAGAATTTCTACACACAAAGACAAATTATGATTCAAAACACTACATTCTTAAGGATTGAGTCATAAATGCTACATGCATACACAGAGAATTATTTCCCCATTTGATAACTATCATGCAGAAACTTGTCATTTTGATAGCCATCATATTAATGGTGGTTGAAGCCATCTTGAATATTACCCACCATTCCTAGCAAAAAAAGGTTCATGGGTTATTTACAAGGTGTAAGGTTATTTAGAAGCACTGAATCTAGTAATATTAGACAAATTCATAGAAGGGGTTGTATTTGTTTTACTCGACTCAGACAAATAGGGTTTTCTTGTCAGCTGACTTCCATTGCGTGAAATTATAATCAACTGTCAAACATGAGTACTATTTTCCCTTTAATTTTCAGTATGGCTTCACTTTGGAGATTACTTTTTGCACCTAACCTGAACGATAACATACAGCTGTGAAAACACAGCTGGATTACTAATATCCACCAGCTTGGCTGTGTTCTGTTACAGAATACTGTTTAAATCAATCCGTCTTACCCCAAATCAGTGTGCCTAGACACAGTCCACCATGGTTTCAATTTACGCAGGTAATAGAGGCCATAACCTCTGCTCTGCCATTACGATGTGGATGATGAATTGCTGGGACCCAGAGAAATGAAATTATATATTGGAATATTTTGCTTGGAATAAAATCACGGAGTCTTACAGCTAAGGGTAATTGATTATAGCTTGCTATGTCACACTAGAAGATAAATTGATAAAAGAGAGAGAAAAAAAAGATCACATTTCTGTATGTAACAGTTAGAGGCATATACATGGTGTGAATGGTGTTAGTTTATGTTTCATTCTTAGACTTAAAATTTATTTTAACAACATGAATGTCAGAACGTTTAAATTCATAACAAATTACTCTTCATTTGTAAACCTCTCTAGGTATTATGTTCTTACATACATTTGTTATAATATTTCCGTCAGTATATGATTAATTACGGTACCATTCTGACATGTCAGAAATTATCGTCATCAATGTTTCCTGGTACATTATTACAATGTAATTGCTGTCAGCCATATTATAGTTACCCTAACATAATCCCAATAATTCTACAGCATAAATTATAAACATATGTTTAAAAACACGATCTCATTTTACTTGACTACTGAAAGAAAATCCGTGTATTTGCTGGTTGTATTCTGACAGTTTCAACCAACTATTTCATTGTTTCGAATCTGACTGTTCTCATTGGTCACATTACATCAACATTTGAAATGTGTCCAGAGGTTTGTGTTGAGGAAATATAGTGACATTTCCCTGCAGATAACAAGCAGTGCATGTATTCAGTTCAGGACAAACGGAGAAAATTATAATTATATCATCCTAACTTTCCTTAGGATATAGATAGCCACTTGTTTATAATTTTACTGCATTCCAGACAAAGTCTGCTAGTAAAGAGGAAAGTATTTTTAAGCTCTTCATCATTGGGTCTTTTCAAGTCACTATAATTATGTATGAACCAAATTTGGTACCATTCTTTTCTAGCATGGAGATGACACGTATATACAGTGAAAGTTGTACAATGATGGTACACAGTCTCATCAATCAAGTCATTCATTGTTATTCTAAGTACGAAGTAAAAAAATCAACCCTAAGAATTTACTTGTACTTTTTTCCCTCCTTTGAAAAGATGTTGAGATACTATCCTTGATCAGATTTGTTAGTGTATCATTTGATGTGAAGATGACGATATATTAAGCTGGCTCCATGTTGATTAAGGTAAACTTACAACTTAGTGAACAAGTCACATAGACTTCTAAATGCATGTTTCATTTGACTTAGAATATAGTGATCGACATGCTACAGTGCACATCCATTTGTGCCATTTTGTAAAGTAGGCCATCTAACCTATGATTGTACACAATTGTAGTAGAGCACTTCTGTATATGAATTTCATGAAAACTAAATCATGGGAGCCTTCTAATATATTTTCTTGAAAATAGAAGAATTGAGTGGATTAATACAGCAGCACAGTGTGATAATATCAGTGTAACACCAGTAAAGTATTTTTGTCACCACATCAACTTGATAACAAGCAAACCTTTTATTTCACTTCCTACGATGAATTGTGTTGGTGCCAGCTTTCCTGTGTATGTCGGCCATACTCATTTAATACTCAGATTCAGTAGAATGAGAACACTTCTTAGCTTCGTATCTGAAAGGTTACTTTCATTTCCTTGCCTTCCTCTCCATTTCCCTTGACAACTTCCAACCATTTAACAGTTGGCTTGTTGGTACTGTCACATCAGGTGGCTGGCTTTCATCTTTTCCGCTGTGCCCAACCTTCTAGCTGACTCTGCATTGACACCATAGCTAGTTGCATAGTACATAGCTAATTTTGATAGCATGACCAACAGTATCAGAGGTTACTATCTCTATTAAACTATGAAGACCTACTATTTCTACCGTCATTCTCTTACTCCAGAACACCTTCAAATTTAGGTCAGTTCTCATATATTTATTTTTGTAGACAATTTCGAAGTGATTTCCTTTGGGACTTTTTCAAAGTGCCGAAATAATGCAGTTTACTCCTCAGTGAATGTCATGTAGTTGTACATTATTTTTTCCTAAGTTGAGATTGCACTCATGCAAAACATTGCATTCAAATGCTAACAGATCACAACACTGAGACATCCTCCCATCTATTACCTGGAAACTAAAACTTCAATGCATTAATATTGTGAAGTCATCAAATGTATATTATATTTTTGTATCTTATGTCTTGATTTTAATGGGGAAACCAAATACAATGACCATGGAACTCTGATTATAAAAAAAAATACCTAATGGCATATCATGATACATTGTATTTAAATCTATCACCTTTTTTTACTATAGTTCAGTAGTGAATATATGACTATATGCTGATTAATTTCAGACTAAACTATTTTCAAAATATGTCGGAATGAATTACTACTTGTCATGATTTGATATAGGTTGGAAAGCTGTTTGTCCATCTTGTCTACATCTGTAATTTGTCAGTAGTTCACCGTTGACTCACACTGTGTGTGGTTTTGATAAAGAAAGGATAAGGAGGTGAAGGGGTGGAGATCATAGCTAATGACATCCAACAGTGAAGGGGTGGAGATCACCACTGATGACATCCAACACAATGATTTATGGTGAGACCTTCAATGTGTTTGGGTCATTTCATGCTACAGATAGCTCTTTGTGTTTGCAACCATCACTACCACCATTACCACCATTACCACCACACACCACCACAAATGCTCAACTAATGGTTAGTCTGTATGGTACGCCGTGACGAGTCGCCCTCACTCATCGTTTAACCCCTCCCACGTGTGAGGAGGCCAGTGAGGGTGGAATGGCACAGTGTATCTTACAGTCTAACTAATGGTTAGAGATGACTATGAACGGTTGGGTCTCCTTGTCATATTTCTAGAAAATATTTTGGTTGATATTGATTTATAGAATTTGAACACAGATCTAAGTGATGTCATTGGCACTATGCATAATTACTACACTTCTTGAGAACGTTTCAGTTGGTATGTACTTGTAGAATTTGAAACAAAGAGGTTTGAGTGATGTCTGCAATGGCTACATGTCATACTTCTTGAAAACATTTCAGTTTGTATGTATTTGTAGAATTTGAAAAACAAATCTCACAGATGGCAGATATTACTATACTCTGCAGTCAATGTTGGCTTTTTATGTCATACCTCTACAAAACATTTTAGTTGGTTTATTTGTAGAATTTGAAGCCACAGATCATTCTTTTTTTGTCTCCAGAATTCAAACTGATGGTAAAAAAAAGACTAGTCAGGAAGTCTAGCTTGAGAATGTCCCCAAATTTGACTTGTCTGTGTATCTATATAGCTTGAACAGTTTAAAAGTGTATTCATAGCTATGTCTGCAAGAAGTACACCCAGTGTCTGTAGAACTATTTACATTCACTGATACACAAGAATGTAGATTTTTCCAAAGTTTGTTTTCCCAAGCCTCTGTCAATATCTTTGTCCCCTAGATTCCCTTTTTAGTACAAGTTAAGTAAAGACACTCTTTGAACACTCATTGTATTATCAAAATAAAGATTTGGTTAGAGGGCAGTGTGACAGATGGCAAAGAATTAATGGAGGCCAAGTAGAATAATATTGTACTTGAATATCCAAAATTTGAAAAAGTAAAGTTTGTACTGCTTCTTTCACATATGGGTGACAGTTTCTCTTGATAGATTTCGTGGTTGCCATACAGTGACTGTGTTTACTTTGTAGCTTGTTTCCCCCAAGGACATGTCAGTGTATGTTTCCACAAATAGAAATTTGGAATTATTTACCTCAAGTAGAACTATTTTTGAAGTGAAGCTGTTGTGAGTTAAATGTACCTTAAATATTTAAATATAAGAGTTTGTAACCTAGCAAAAATCAAATTACATGTTAAGTCAGGTGACCAAACATAAAGCAAAAAGTTTTGGTGATTTTGCTTTGGCCTCATGCTGAACTTTTTTTCCATTTTTTTCCTACAAAAGCCTACATTGCATTAACAATATTTGAGTTTTTCATGTTATACTATTACTAAGAAATCTAAGCAAAACTTACAGAAATAATTGTAATATTATGATAAAGGAATGAATGATGTTACTGATAGAGCAGTGTACATTATGTTTTTTGAGGTTGTCCTAATGTGTATGAGTGAATAATCTCATTACATGTGGTAGGGTAATCATGAACTTGACAAGGATTGATTTGTAGATTTAACCATGAACTCTACAGATCAATTCTAAGTTTCCTTTTTGCAAATTTGTGGATGTCTATTCTATATAATCATAATTCCCTCTAAATTTGACTTTTTTAATACGTCAGATGTATTTCTTCTGAAATCAGCAACTTTTGAGAAGCAAGTAGGATATATCTCAAGGACATAGGAAATGACAAATGACACATTTTTTTGTCATCATAAACTTGTAGTTACTGAAATGTACACAAACAGAGTGAACAAGGACAGTTGAGAGTTCAAAACCAAGGGTATATCTTATCAGTGACTCCTTTATATCAGTGAAGATAATTTACAATGGAATAGATGAGAGTGTGTTGCCCTTGGCATGCCTGGATTTCTATTTTCCATCTTTCGAAATAAGACGTTATTTTCAGAGCTAGATGTCTTGTTCAAAGCTGAGACATACAATGTAGATCCATTCTCGCAAGCCAGGGCATACTTTTCCTTTGACGCAGTTTCACGGCATGTCTTGAAGAGTGTCGTAAATAGACCTGTGGTTTTACAACGATGATGCATGGATATTGTTTATATAAAATTGAAAGGAATTCCTTGTATATTACGAAGAATTCCTTGTATATTTATAGTAGCATTCACTGTAAGCATGGTCATTAATAATCATTTGTGGAGTTGTCACTAATTTTAGTCTTAAGGTCAAGACTACAAGGTTAATTAACTTGACTTGACCCTAAGATTAGACAGATGAAATTTATCATGATCACATGACATGAACCTTTCACTATGAAAAGAATAGAGGGTTTGTATTTTCATGAATAGTTTGTAATTTTCAACACTTTCAAATTATATTTTAATACTATTTCATAAATAAGGACTTTTTCTGTAATTTTAGTCAACAAATTATTGTGATTTGTCTAAAAGTTATGGAAAAGATAAATATTGTTTTGAGTAGTTTCGGAGGGAAAAGTTAATAGGTAAAGTAGTCTGCTACATATTGGATAAACATATCCAGTGTTCTATGTAATTATACATGTAGTATGAAATGGTTTAGTATAAGCTGTCAACATTTTGAAATAACAAGTGTGTCTGTCATAAATGGAGATAAATTTTTTGAGTGGACAAATAACAAAGTCCTGATAAAGTCTAAATTTACATAATTATCAAAACGGTTCTCCATGGCTAAATTAGTATTCAGGTTGTGATTAAATACTTGTTTTCTGTTCAACATTTTGACAAGTACAGCTGATAAAGCTATCATTCTCTGAGGAACTCAGGTCATGTTGTAAGCTGTATGTTTCTGGCATGCATGTTTTGACAACAACAAGAAATTTATCCTCCACTTGAAACTCCCTTTTGACAAGCAGACCATCATAAACATGATCCTCCCACGTGACGTTTCCATCAACAGTTCCTAAACTATCCAGTGTTTGCCGTCTCTAAAGAAAGACATGTTGTTTGTTGCTTCTGATTTGTCCATGACCAAAACACATCTTGTGGAAGCCATCATTCTCCATCTACTACATGTATGTGTGTTTTGAATTTGACTGGGTGGGTATAAAACACATGTATTCTGTAAGTTGCTATGTCAATACTGCTCTACACTGAGTCTGACAGTAATGGCCTCCGTTGGCGCTACTGTAAGCCATTTATTACACCTCCGTCCGTGACTTGGTAGCGACAGTTTAGTTCAAGACCGTTTGACATACACACTTAACATAGCTGAAGTACAGCAGTCCACTGCACTGTCAAGATACATTGTTAGCTGGTCATACCTCCTAGCCCTCATATTATGAATTCAGTATACAAGAATACAAGGGCTAGGAGGTACGACTAGCTAACGGTATCTCGACAGCACAGTGGACAGTAGCCATTCCATTGAAATCTGTAGACCAGTTCTAGATAAGATCTACATGTTTCTGTCCATAATAACATGACAATGTCAAGGATATGTTTGTTTATGTTGGCACTCTATAAATGTATTATTTACCAACTACTAATAGTAGTGGTAGACTACATCAAGTTTGTTCAAACTTTGATACAACCCATAACACCAAAGTAAAGCATTTTCTGTATGTACTACAATCATTTATAGCATCCATATCAAATACAACCCATAACACTGAAGTAAAGCATTTTCTGTATGTCTACAATCATTTATAGCATCCTCATCAAGTGTAAAAGTATACTGTTTCACTTGCTAATTAACCACATTAGAAAGGCCACATGCTGGGCTTGTAAATAAACCAATTGAAAGAGTATACTTTTTCATTTGAGATATGAATGCTACAAACGAGTGTAGTACATACAGAAAGTGCTTTACTTCGGTGGTACTGGTTGTATTTAATTTACCTAGGTTAACTAAAGCAATTATTGCATTATCACAAAACTATATGCAACCACTGAACCGTGTATATTTCCCATGTGAACTTTTAGAAGTATCCAGTGTCCATTCAAATTAGCAAGATTCAAATACTACTATAAGTATAATTCTCTACTGCTAATGGATTGAAAGAGATTTTGTTATGAGAATAAGGGTTGATTACTTGATGATTTGGGTAAGGTTTACAGTTCATTTATTCCAACTCTGTTGATCATATACCAGTTATCTGCAGTCATTCATTGTATTTATACAGAGACTGGTACAGATACAGATAGAGATACAGATACAGATACAGATACAGATACAGATACAGATACAGATACAGATACATGTATAGATACAGATACAGATACATGTATAGATACAGATACAAATACAGATACATGTACAGATACAAATACAGATACAGATACATGCATAGATACAGATACAGATACAGATACAGATACATGTATAGATAGATAGATACAGATACAGATACAGATACAAATACAAATACAGATACATGTATAGATACAGATACAGATACAAATACAGATACATGTATAGATACAGGTATAGGTACAGGTACAGATACAGGTACAGGTATAGGTATAGGTACAGGTACAGGTACAGGTACAGATACAGATACAGGTACATGTATAGATACAGATACAGATACAGATACAGGTACAGATACAGGTATAGGTACAGATACAGATACAGATACAGGTACAGGTATAGATACAGGTACAGATACAGGTACATGTATAGATACAGATACAGGTACAGGTATAGGTACAGATACAGATACAGATACAGGTACATGTATAGATACAGATACAGGTACAGGTATAGGTATAGGTACAGATACAGATACAGGTACAGATACATGTATATATACAGATACAGGTATAGGTACAGATACAGATACAGACACAGGTATAGGCACAGACACAGGTACAGATACAGGTACAGACACATACTATACATGTACAGGTACAGATACAGATACATGTACAGATACAGACAAAGATACAGATACATGTACAGATACAGACAAAGATACAGATACAGGTATATGTACAGACACAGGTACAGACACATACAGACACATGTACAGGTACAGATACATATACAGATACAGACAAAGATACAGATACATGTACAGATACAGGACAGACAGACGAACGGACAGACAGACAGAGACAGACAGAGATACAGATAGAGATACAGAGGAGTTACAGATTGAGAGCCAGTATACAAACTTCAAAGTCTGCAGTACTGTAGATATTTCTGTTATGTCTGTGTGACTATACATAATAGTTTCCTTAGTTAATACATGTTGTACCAGAGTATGTTAAGTTGAAAGTACAGTCGTGACAGCCCATCTAAAGGACTGAGTAGGTACTTGAACCACACAAAGACTAGTAGTGTATTTTCACAGAGTCACTCATCTGTTCTTGCTGTTATTTTCAATACTCCAAGTAGGCTGACCACCTTCTCTGCTGCACACAACACTGCCCTGCCCTCAGGCTAAATTATTGTTCAGGTCATTTCACCTGAAAACTTATCAAATATTGGTGGTAGCAATTACCTGTTGTGGGTTTTTAATCATTGAATTTAGTTCTGCAAGTGATTATCCGACACAATTGGGGTGTTTGTAAAATAAAATGAAATGAGTGCTAGACAATAGAAACTTAGGGTAGACAAACTCTGTGTTGTTGTACTGGTTGTACACATTGGTTTAACAATGATGTCATTGTGACAGCCAGAGGGTCATTTCAGGTAGAGTTCAAAGGTTATCCATGTTATCACTGTAAACCTCATCATGGTAGGGGGTTGTAAAGTTTGACAGTTACTGGTGTGTGAACTTGAAAAAAAAGCCAGAATGGAGTCTGTAAATTTAACCATGATGCTGTAGCTTGCAGGTAATGGTACACCATGAATTGTCCTTTTGGACAAACAACGTAAAGATTGCATGTGTTTAAACAAAGTGATTGCCTGGCTATAAGATGTACTTGTCAGGTCAATGATGTCAGTATAGTTCATGGTTGGTTAATGTGAAAGATTACTGTCAATCAAAATGTCACATGTAAACTTGATCTACTCCCAGTCTCCACTGTGTCCATTCAGCATAGATCTCTACTGTAATGCATGATAATACCCTTGCATTCAGAGCTATGTGAAATACTGCATCTAGCTCAATTCTAATGCAGAAATCAATCCTTATCAATCCTTTCTCATTTCTGTACAAAAAAAAATGCAAGTTTAAGAGCTAAATGTAATTATGATCCCCACTGATAAATAGTACTAATGTGAAAACCTGGGAATGAATTATGGGCCTTTTAAGATCTTGATTTCATAATTATTTGATATCAAACAGCATGAAACAACATAACTTATTCAGTTAGTCTTAAACAAGACACAATTGAAAGTGAAGAAGAACTCAAAGGATTGCCATGGATACTACATAGATATTGGTAATTGATATATCTAGGCAACTGCCAGTACCCAGGAGATGGCACTAATTGGATTACTTCTGCATCATAAATCATGAGTAAATTAAGTAACCGGCAGTTACAGCTCCTGGCCATCATATCAGATAAGTTCATCTCAGGCCATGAGTTGTAATAATTATGTCATAATAAGTATAAGCATAAATCATACCTTATCCTGAATAAATCATTTGTTGTACAACGAACCATGTATCATTTCCCATATGTAATAAATTTACTGTGTGATTTATTTTAGGTGTAATAATTTTAACAGATGTACGTACGGTTTGGAATTTGATTTATGCAGTCTTAGTTTTCGTGACAATGTTTTCACTTTTCTTAATCAAGTACAGATGACATTATAATTATTATAATGATGTGGAATTCTTGTTCAGTTCTGTAGGTTCTACTTTCAAGGCTCTCCATGTTAGATATAGTGTAGAAAATAACTTGTATCGTTTAAAATATAACTAATATAATAATTATAGAAAATGACTACCATCATTTAGAAAATAACTAATGTTGATATTATTTAGAAAAGTATTGACATCATAAGTAAAATACAATATATGTTGTCATCTGTCCTATTAAAAGCAGCGTATCTGAGTATGAAAGTCGTGCTACAATGAATTACGTGAAAAGCTACAAGATAAAACTGCAAGGCTAGGGGAGATACTGCTTGTGTTCAGATATATGAAAAAAGATCATAATTTTTGAAGAACAAATTAGCCTGCAGTTCAATTGATGTCTGTCACTGTGTGCAGTTAGCATTCTTTCCGGTAAAGTTGATGTCTGTGTACAGTTAGCATTCTTTCCAGTAAAGTTGATCTCTGTGTGCAGTTAGCATTGTTTTGAGCTGAGTTCATGTACAGCCCATTTTCAGTTACCATTCACAGGCTCTGTTTGATGCAAACACAGAAACCAGTACAAACTTGCGTATTCTACACTGAGATAGCAAGATAACAATTTCTTGCTACACTTTGTCTAAATGAAATAAACCATTTAAACGTACTGTAACTAGACAACAGACACACAGGCGCCAATGTTTTGACATCTATACTTGATGTCTGCATGATGGCATGTTAGTTCATTTCATTTAGACAAACTATTGCAAGAAACTGTATTCATTCGACCTTGCTGTCTTACAGTGTATCATGTGCAGTTTCTTATTTGTTTCTGCATGGTTGTATCACACAGTGCCTGGTGAATGGTAACTTGAAATGCGCTATATGTGTGCCGCCGTTAGCATTGTTTTCAGGTGTTTTAAGAGCAGTGTCAATTTAAGAATGTTGTAGCAGTCCCAAGGGTTTTTTTGGTCAAGATATAATGACCAGTTAAGTCTGTTAAATCATCAGTAATGGCATGTGTAATGTTAGTTTATTGACTTTAATGATTTATGTTAACATGCATTCAGAATACTTAAACTTAGACATTTGTCCTGGC
Organism: Glandiceps talaboti; assembly: GCF_964340395.1. Lineage (NCBI taxonomy): Eukaryota > Metazoa > Hemichordata > Enteropneusta > Spengelidae > Glandiceps > Glandiceps talaboti. The sequence goes on from NC_135552.1 coordinate 23,916,037, forward strand.
AAGGTAATGGATATGTACTGGTAGAACACATATGCACATACATACACAAAGACACACACACTCATATATATACATACATACATACATACATACATACATACATACATACATACATACATACATACATATCAAATTCTTTTATTTCCAACTTACATGAACATAGCATGTACAGGTAAAGTATTTACATAATTCCTTTACAGAATACACACACAATACCTTGCAGGAAATCATACTGACTAGTGAACGAGTTTCTCTTGGTCACTTATGACAAACGCACATACATACACATTACATGTGCTACAACATTCTTAAATTGACACTGCTCTTAAAAACCTGAAAACATACATACATACATACATACATACATACATACATACATACATACATACATACATACATACATACATACATACATACATACATACATACATACATACATACATACATACATACATACATACATACATACATACATACATACATACATACACACATACACACACACACAGACAGACATACATACATACATACATACATACATACATACATACATACATACATACATACATACATACATACATACATACATACATTCTCTCTCATGACTTTCTTTCTCTCACGACTCTCTCTCTTACGACTTTCTCTCTCACGACTCTCTCTGTTAGTTCTTTGAAGTCATTAATCTTATTGGTGATGTTATCTGGTTGACTGTCACTGTCACATAAGGAATGACATCATGACATTTAATGACGTCTCAGCTGTCAAAAAGTGTGTCCCAAACCACAGATGGCATCTATTTAAAGGTATCACACAGAGTAAGTCATGATCTTGTCAGTTTTAACAGTGAAAGGCCACATAAATAAGGTTCTCTGTTTTCTGGATAGTATGTTTGTCACCTTGTGAAAGACACATACACAACGTACCATCAATCTTACACCCACGATCACACCCAAAGTAAGTTATAAAATACTAGTGATACTAAAGACATGTACAACTCTATCAATCTTACACTCACACCCAAAATAAGTTATGAAATACTAAAGGATCTTTGTATAGAATGATGGATTGTAGAAGGCTTGACACAATGGTGTACTTAGGTGGAGGGTACAGGTAACCAGGTCACCTAAAGGTCAACATTATGACACAGGAAGGGTTAACTCTATGTAAGAACCCCGACATTATACATGCACTCTGTGACATCTCGCTGGAAATATGTCAATTTCACAATGACATAAATTAACACAGAATGCCATCTGCATCTTCTGATTTGTGAATTTTGTTATCTGTCAATGTAATGTACATTGTAGTTTATATTTACTGGCTGTATATAAGTATAAATGTTAACCTTTTGGAATTTTCCTTCAAAAATTAGCCAGAGAGATCCATATTAGTAGTTTTAGTTGATTTAAAACTATCACAGATGTGCGAAAAGATATTGTCTTTAATTCCGTAACAATTTATGCAGTATTTGGCAACATTTGAAGTTTTTAGTTCTCAGCTTTTCTTTGATTGAATTATCAAATACCTGAACAAGACAATGTACAGTGAAAGATACATATCAGTTTTTCAGATAGTTTATAACTATCAGAGATTAGAGAAATATGTTGTCTTCAACTTTACAAAAAAATGAAAAAAATTTAATGACTTAATTACATGTTGACTTAGATTTTAACATTACATTTATCATGGTGGTTTTACACTCCCAATGTAAAATATGATATCAAACTATTATAGAAAAACTCAATTTTCTCGTGAAATTGTTGTCATGTCAGGTGGTCAAAATAGGTACCAAACCTTGCTGTATATAACAATAGACCCTACAAGAGTGTAAGGTCTATGACATTAGTTCTAATGCCAATGCACAAAAATCCTAATATTTATCACCAACAGTACAATATTGATATGTATATCCAAATATTGCCTAAACAACAGGAAATTGGGGTGACTAAATTCCATGTTTTTCATGAAAAATATCATCCTGCACTTTACTTCAAACCATAAATAGTTGACAATATTGTTTATAATTCAGAGCACTTGTGTAACATTGCCGTAGGAGGGTCAACATGCAACAATTAAATATTTATATATACTGAAAGAATGTATAAGATATTTATGGTTTAGACTTGTAAACTGCTTGGGGGTGTAAACTGAGATTGTCAGAAATTGTATTTCCAGAGAGGTTTTCTCCAGGAAAGGACTATTACTATTTGAAATATTAAATAGGAACAGAATGAATAGCATTGTTATCATATGAAGCTGGAACATACAGATTTGAATATACTCTTTACTGTACAATTAATCATGTTGTATCAAATTGTGGGTTTTTTTGCAAATAAATACCCCTGGTAGAGAGGATTGATTTGGCAGATTTTTTTTAAAAATTCAATATTTAAAAAAAATAAAATTTTTTGGTGATTTATTTGAGTCCTAAATCTCAACTTTACTCCTGCAACAAAATAACATTTGATTCATTTATTCATTTTATTTCCTTTACTATTTTTAGTGTTTCAAGTTTCATCATTTGTTGCGTAAAAATTTTTTGATTTTGTCTCTTCATTCAAGGTTTATTTATTAATACTATGTTGCAGATTTTTTAAAATAGTCCGATTTGAATTTTTCCATGACGTGATGTATGGAATGTCTCTATTTGTGCTTGCTGTTGATATTGACCTTTCTGAATGAGATGATGATGATGATGACGATGACGACGATGACGATGACGATGACGATGATGATGATGATGATGATGATGATGATGATGATCCTTGTACTGCAGTTATTTCTACCTTCTTCTTGTGTAAGGTCTCATCCTCATTTTACCCATCATGCAGTTTAGAAAAGTATGTGAAGTACAACATGAAGGTTAAGTCATTATGTATGCATTAAAAAATTGCAATGAATTTGTTTAGTTTACATGTACATACATGTAGATACACTCACTTTAGTTTAATCTACAGGTATCTCTAAAGTGATTTTGTATGTTGCACAATCATAACTTATCAAACGGATACTGTCATTAGTGTTGCTGTACAGCAGGGGAATCAGGTCCATCCATCGACTAGATAGTGAGATTGTACATTTTAAAACAAAAAAAGGGGGGGTGATATAAATAGTATTTGACAGAGTGCTTACACTACACTGGCTTTCTTCCTGTAAACTCTGACATGACATGATTCCTACCTGAGTTATAGACATAGCATGCCCTCAAGTCATTCTTTCCAAAACCACTAACTAAAACAGCACTTCAACATTTCTGGGCGGAGACTAAATGGTCGCTTGGCAACCAATCCCAGTGACAGCAAATTGGATACATTTCAGTGTATGGATATAATCAGTTTATGCTTGACTTGCATGGTGGCTGGAGCCCTAGAAACTGTTGAGTGTCTTCTGTGTTTATGCTTGACTTGCATGGTGGCTGGAGCCCTAGAAACTGTTGAGTGTCTTCTATGTTTATGCTTGACTTGCATGGTGGCTGGAGCCCTAGAAACTGTTGAGTATGTTCCCCGTTCTCAATGATTTAACAACATTCTAATAATGATTAGTCTGATATGTGAACATCTTAAATGCATTAGGTCTAACAAGGCAGCACCATAAGTGTTCAACACATCGTTATAAGTATTATTTCCACATTCAGTACATCTTATCGTACTTTGAACTTGGCAATCGTGTCCTGTACAGTGTAAAAGTAAGTGTTCACCAGAATTTAGCTTTCTTTAAGTATCAAGAGCATGCCAACATTTTTCAACTATATTTCTGTAACAAGAGAAACAAGGGACCTGCCAGGATTAATGTTGTTTGAATTATTTTAGAAAGTTAGAAGTGTACACACTGTATGAATGACATAAATCTAATACTATCATTACAATTGCCCGTTTTTCTTGGATGTCTTAAACTTAACATGAAATACCTTGTACTGGAGACCGAGTCAAATGTACTCAGTTCGTGCAATATATATTATATACTTTAAAACCTTCGTTGCACAGTTCAACAGATTGTTATCAACATCTCAGTTTCTGTCCTTGAATGTTTTTCCAGTCTAAGCTAACGAGATGACAAAGTAGGGAGCGTGAAATAGGTTTTGCTGACTGAAATATCACTGCTAGGACTAGCTGAAAGATTTGGGTGTGAAACTTTGCACTGATAAATCGCAGGATGTAAAGCTTGAAGTATGTCCTCAATGAAAGGAAGTCACAGCTTGTATTCAAGTCTTAGTCATGTAACATCCATCTAAATCACTCCAGTATACTACTACAAACATACACACATTGGCTCAGCTGTGAGTTGGTTATTGTCTAGTCACAATGTCTATTGTGGATGACTTTTTTCTCTTCTTTTTTTTTGGACGTATATCTGTTCGTTTCATGACATGGTGTTTCCTGGAGGTGAAGTGATCCCTTGATTCACTCTACACCATTCCCAGCATTATCCAGAGATTTCAACCACCACAATTCCCAGACTAATATCACTGTGTTATGAATTATTAATTATGAATATTACTGTATAAAGTTTTGTACACTGTAATGCTTTGTATATGCTGTATACTATAAAATCATCAGGTGGAGACATAGTGCAGTTTTGGTTAGCATTTCGGAATCATTTTTCTATACAGTAATGTCTTAGACTTGTGCAGTACTATATTTTGCAAGATTCACTTGATATTTGTTCCATTTAAACCAGATAATATTAGACATCATGTCTATTTTAACACACATAGATTGTCACTGTAGTGTCTGTCAACGATTCATCTTTGTGTTGTCGGCTGTTTTTTCAAATTCTTTTTTTTTCCATATTTCATTTTCAAAGAGAGAGAAATCTTCAGCAATTTAAAAAGAACAACAACAATTATTGTGCTGGGTGTATCAAATTTCAACATAAGCCTTGGTTGACCCACATCTTTTTTGAAAGTCTAAATGTTTATGAGTATATATAGATGCAGGTCAACAATTATACTTCAAGTTTCAATTCAGATTTAAAAACTTTTCTCAGACATCAAAATTAAACATTTCAGATGAGAGCTAGAAAAGAAAGAGTGGTTTACTGTTTTATCTCTCTTGAGTCTCGTTAAAAAGAACTTCATTACAGAGACCAGATTCATGTTGAGGTGAATGCAGTGTTTGTTTGTATGCCTTGGTTGACAGGATAAATATGTCATGGGAAAAAAGTGGACTAATCTGTGCAGTCTGTCATGTAAGTCATTGTTAATCTGCTTCCATACTTAATTTATTTTTAGTACTTGTAAGGACACAACAGACTGAATAGATTTCATGGGTATAAAATCTAATTTATGGCCACAGTCTGAAAGCATTCTCCTTCAGATACTGGTTAATATGGCAATAATAAATGCCAAGCTTTGATACATGAATCAGAAGGTCTGGGCCAAAGCTGTCGTAATCACTAACTGTATTTTTTCTGACTTCGATGTTTTCAAATGACTATATTTTAATATATAAATAATGTTACTTTGACCTGCATTTTGAGGTCATCAAGTCCAAACCATGTTGTGAAACAGAGGGATGGCATGACAAAGTTTATTTAAAAAATTGATGAAAACAATGGTAGTCCATGGTAGGAAGTGATATAACATAACATTTTCTTCTTCTGTAATATACTCTTGTGAAAGATAATCTTGCATTGGATCCTATAGGGTCATCATACAAGTATCTGCTGTCAGATGTGGAAGGGGGAGGGGTGTCATCTGACAAGTAGACACTAAGTCATTGACAATAACTTTTGCACATTGTATTCAAATGTAATTTGGGCATGATCAGACTTTTCACAATTGTTTGGAAGGGTGATTTAGGACCACATATTGTTTTTGGATGTTACCCCTGACATTCTTTCATTGTGAGCACCTAGTTTAAAATCTATGGTTCACCCAATCAGGTACAGGTAGATACTAAAGTTTGTCTGACTAAATGACTTTCTCTAATTTCTTCCACTATTTGTATACACCAACCCAATCCAAGTTCACTTCTCTTTTTAACGATATAGTACCTAGTAAATCCCCTTTGACAAAAATAGACACACATTAGGGTCGTAATAAAAGACTCGCTAACTGAAAGGGCTAGCCCTGTGGTCTTCATAAAATATATATCATCACACATGTCATCCTTTAACACAGCATAGACTAAGTTGTCATCATCATTTTTGTTAACCTTCACTTTTAGGGACTTTATTTAAATGTTAAGAGATATAGTAAAGTTTATTACTATAGTGAAACATGCATACCAAGACTCATGCTGCTCAACATGAAAATCAGCAAAAAATGAGTTTGTGAAGAAGTATGAATTTTGAATAAGTTTTTGATACCTTACCTTACCTTATACCAAATTATTGCAATATATCATGTGTCTGTGTGTGTATATGTTATACATGAAATATGATGTTACTCTAACTGTTACCATTCTCTCCTGCTGTGAACATGGTGGTTAGCGGGGTCCTTGAAAGCCCTCAATGTATTAATATCAGATGTCACCTTGGATAACTAAACAGTCTGTTTTTCCTTTCCAAGGGGATTCCAAACACATTTGATAGTCCTGTTAGTGGTTGGAGAATGTAAAAGAAACCAAGAGCTGATTTTCTTTTAATCAATTTGTTGTTTGTCCAGACTGGTACTCTGTTATTATAGACATTGCTGATAGTTTGTAACCAACTGGTACACTTGATGAAAAGTCTGTGGAGGAAGGATATTTGTTGTGTTGAAATGCTGCGGCAGAATTAGGCATAGGCTTGCTTTTAAGTTTTATGTTGTATTTTTGATAGATTGATACATCCTATTTGGTGTATCATACAACTGTATAGCCTAGAATCCCTGCCTACCACACCCACATAGTGTGGGTCTGAATGGATCAGAGCACATTTTATACTTGCATTAGCTGGTACCACCCTACACTGTATATATATTACACACTTCAATGAATTATTTCACTTTGTCTGCATTGTTATTGTAACACATCCACTGCATAATTGATCACCTGTACTTACTAGCCTAGATCTTAGTCAAGTCAAACGGATATTTTATCTACTACCCCTCATCACAAGGGAGAGGCAAGAGACAAGGTGCCCACATGACTTTACACGAGGGTACTATACTACCCACTGAGAGATTGAAGAACTACACATTTTGATAAACCATCTTCTTCTCTAAAGATTGTTACAGGATAATTTATTTATTGAAGAACAGGTGCTATAGGTTACCAGCTCTCTGGTGTAAACTTGAAATATGTGTCATAAAACTACCAGGGAGATTGGTGAAACTTTCAAATTAAATGTAAGAAAGACAAAACTGGCAAAGTCATGCTTTTAACAACACTGAGTGAATATTACAGAAATGTACATAGCAAGAAACACCATGCCCATAGCAACAGCACTAATGCCAGGGACTTTTATACTGATGGGTTGTCAAGTGAATGAGCATTAAAAAAAAGCAACATCATTGCAATGTAGTCTATTGTGCTACTATGCCATTGGCATTGGTACTATTTTCAATCTTTCACCTCTTAAACTTTTGCTTTTGTTTTTTTTCAAATATATAGATATGATAGATTTATCAGAACTTTTCAAATAGCATTTGTAACTTGTGATAGATCCAAGACAGTGACTGTACCACACACTTAGAAAAATAAATGATAAAAATCAAGGGAAAGAAATTCAATCTCGGAGTAAAAAGTCAAACTTAAGATATTTCACCTGGAACTTTATTATCTCTGCACATATACTGGTGTCTGGATCAATCCACAAAACTTTCCTGGTGTTTCAAATTTCCATCTCAGTTTCCCCAAATCTTGAGATGATAATTGCATGCCATCTCACTTGGCACCCAAGGTATGTAGTCATTCCAAATATTGGAGTAGATTTCACTGAAAATAATTTGACTTTGTAGGTGGTTGGTATAAAACCAATCTTGAACTGTGAAATGTAAAACAACATAGGACTGGCATAGGGATTGGGGTCAGGACCCAATGTCAAAACATTTTCTTAATGGACATCTAGTGTACATAATATAGATGTGCTGTATCCTATATCATTCTTTCCTTTCAATTATTGAATTCCAGAAGTGGATGTATCAGTGATGTCCCGCAGGAAAAGATAAAATATGAAGTGCTTTTATACTATACCGTACGGGTTATCAATGTGACGTCAATATCTTACCTTTTGAAGTTTTTGCCTTTGACAGCCACATTTCTTCTCATTTCCTCCCCATCCTACTCTAACCCACCCTCACATAATACCCCATTCCCTCATATTTTTATAGTCAAGATTACAAATATATACAATATTGGTAATTGCACAGTCAACATGCAAGTCCTGCATAAACATTGTATTCTGAAGAGGTTTTTTTCTGTCATGAATTATCAAGAACCATTCTAATTATGGTATCAGTTGTGTCAAAATTGACAGTAATTACAGACTTGCACAGTAAGAATTCAAGATAAACACAGAGTAAAATCTCAAGTGTTGTTTTAGCTATTGTAGAAGTCAACTTATCAAAACCAAAATGTCTCCAGTGGAGACAGAATTGACATGTCTTTTTATGGGGTGACACTAGTACAAAGTTTGCAACATCTACACCGATCCTAACAACAAAATGTAAACGGAAATACATCCCAATATTAATACCTGAGGGATTTTGTAGGTATATAATATGTATCTGTACAGCAGATAAAAGTGACATCTCCTGAAACATGTACAGGAATTCTCATCGTAACTAAGTAACATGTGAAGTTTGCAGACTTAGGGTCAACATGAGTTAATACAGACACTTATATAATATTACACAGATTGGTTTTTTAAGGAATCCATACAAAAAGATTGGTTTTCTACTTTGAAATATATGAAATTACAGCAAAGTGGAGATATGAAAATGAAATATTATTCACCTCTTTTTATGAGTACATGTGGAAAACCAATTTCCAATGCATTTTTATGCAAATGGCAATAAAGTTATATTATTATATTATTATTATATATTTCATATTATTATTATATTATTCCCCAATTTACAACTGCTATGCGATATTTTCAGCTTTGACTGTCAGTGGTTCATTATTGAGTTTTCCTCCACACAATCCATTTGAAGACTTGACAGTTATTTAGTTGTAAACTGTAATCAGAAATACAGTGATGACTTACAGTGAATGACAGTGACAGTCTAATAGTACTAACTAAATACATAGCTTAGGAAATCAATGCAACATTTCATGGACAGCTGGTTATACGGTTACATCAATTTTACACTACATATATGTCATGACTGGGAAAAAACTACACACATAATCTAAAGATGTGTGATAGATTAGATTTTTGTGATTGATGGTGACATTATCCTAATTTTCAATGGATATAGAATGAAAGCTTATAACTGTTCATTGGTCCAAATATGAAATCTTTCTCTAATATGTTATATGATGTGCTCTGATATGGTACACTGTGCAAACCAGAGCATTATATTTGTCTCCTGAGGCAACAAAAAAAGTCAACTGATGTTTGTACATGGTGTGCCGTTTCCACTGAGAAGAGTGTGATTTTAAACAGTGTAATGTTAGAGCATCATAATGATAAGAATTCAGATTATACACCCATACAATTTAATGTAAGATATACCATGTACCACTTCAAGATCAGTATAGCGTGTACACAGTGTGACAATAAAAATAATGTGTTGATGATCTCATTCATAATAGAGACTGCAATGAATTGTATTGGAGTTTAGGAAGTAGGCAGACTGTGCCACTATAGGTATGTGCTAAGGGGTAATACCTATGACATGCTTACAGCACAGTGTTGGTAAGGGCAGTATGATTATATAATGTTAATGTTATTATTTTGTATAATACTTTCCCATTACTAGTATTACCCTTGGCATGCATGGATCTGTACCGATGCAACACCCCCTTTATATTTGGTCAACTCCCTTGGTAGCATAAATTTTTAAATTTTATTTTTGTAAAGTGACTAGGATTAAACTATTCACATTTCAGATTTCAGTCTCTATCCTACCAGGTCCCCAATTATACAGCTGCTTTGACTGGGGCGTAATCGTGGTTCAATTCAGCCACTCTAACCATTCACCCATCATGACTCCACAATCTTACTATTGTGTATTTTTTTCACCTGTTTTATTTATATATGGTTGTTTTTTTTGTATATTGCAGACAAGATTCCATGTAAAGAACAGTGAGCCCAAGATGTTAGGATGAGAACCCAGTGGAAGGACATCTTAACTCAGACAGTGTTATTAACTTGTCTACTTTGTCTCAGTTCTTGTACTATAACAATAAGTGATCCAACCATCTTGACTGGACTTATACCTTCATATGATGAGGATTGTAAGTTGATATACTTATTTGATAGTCTCAGTTTCCCAGACTCTCGTTCGTTGAGGGCTAAACCCACCTAGCCAGAGTCTGGGCTATTTACGTTGCCAACTATTGTAAGGAGCAACATGGCCGCTGTCAAGAGCTGTGACAGTTGCTTTTAGGAACTCTGCTTATACTTGATAGAAATCATCATATAAACATTTTGAAAATTGTCTTTGTCAGGAGATACATCAAAATACTCTTAGCAACAGTTGCTACCATGTGATTTTACTACAGAGGTCATGTTATGGGTTAGCCTCTCTGAGCAGCCATTTTGTACCAATCACTGATGTTGTAATGACTCTCCACCCCAGCAGGAAGTCTGGGTAACTGACACTAACACCAAAGCTAGACTACAAGATACATTGTAACACTCCATCCTCACATCAGTCTGTAAGTTCAGACTGATGCAGTGATACAACACATTATACATTACTTCCTTAGCAAATCACAATAGTGATGCTTTCAAATAAACTCAGCATGAAAAAAAATTAATCAGAAAAAGTTATATTGAGTCTGACAAAATATTCAAAGAAATATTAATATAATCATTTTGACAATAATTCCAAACTCGGAGCGTAAATAATTTACCTAATATATTTCAGCGTAATTACTCAACTGTTATTGTGTACCAAGCAAGGAAATAATGTTTGTCATTGCATTGATTCTAATTCAGTTTCTCTGTGAAATTCGTTCATTCATTCCAGTTTCAAACAGCTCTCTTCTTACTAACTGCAAATTGAGCAAAGTACTGAATTATAGGAAGTTGTCTTTCATATGTTGGTGTACATATACATTGTTTAAAACAATTTGTAATGTGGAAAACTTATTTGTTGAGTAGAACATAATGATATCTTTGCTAAATGAGTAAGGCAACATGTGTATGGCACGGAAAGGCAAACTAGAGTCAGGATTAATGTTTTTTCTTGTGTTGTAATCCTTCAAATACTACAATACAGCTGTCCTAAGAGGGGGGTGACTTATACTATACTCTTAAGAAATGGTTTCTCAGTAAATCATCAGACTTATCTTCTCGATTTCAAGCGCCACTGGAAACATTCACTGAAGAACATTGAACAATGTCAAGTCTCTTGCTAGCTTATTACTTGTACAGGAAGGGCATAGTTTAGTGATTCACTGATAAGAACAGTTGATCCAGTAGTATACCAGCCACCCTTGTTTAATGTAGCCAGTACTACTTCAAACTGTCTACAGCAGTCAAGCCCTGGGGCTGAAATACTAAACATTTTGTAGTCCTATTTCCATTAGAGGATGAACAGTTTGAAGGTTTGTGGTATGATTGTGGCATTTGACACCAGACTGTGTGGCCTGGGGAGATGACCAGTAATTGTTTGGCTTCATCCACAAGACCTTGTCAGTCCCATTAACTTTTCACAAAATCAGTGATGTGTTTATTCTACAATATTCTGTGATAGCATAACCTGAATCTGTTGTTGCTGTTGGCATCTGTAGAGTAATGCATGGTGGCATCACAGTCCATGCATCTTTAAAATGTTTCATTCATTGGCATGCTATCCTCCAGTAGTTTGACAAATATTACTATGGCAACCATACCGATGGCTAACTAAAGACAGATCCTTCCATATTTTATTTACTGCATTTCACTCCTTATCATGGGTTTTCTTATCTTAAAAGTGTGATGACTACCTTCTCTTGAGAAAATTTGAAATCTCCTTGATCAAATTTAACAAGATAGTGTTGAAAATGATATTCAGCTGTGTCACTTTAATAATACAAGTGCTGTTGAGAAGTGCACAGAAAACATTGTTTTACCACATTTAATCTCTATGGTCACAATGGGTCTGTAGTTAGTAGCCTAGAGACTAGCCAATGGGTTTGAATCTAAAGATCTCTTTACCCCATGTTAAGAGAGATCTTGAGATTTGAAGACACCACAGCCCCTAGACTAGTACTAGTAGTTAGTGACTTGAAAATCATGATTGTAAACAAGATACAGTGACAGGAAAAATATGTGATACTATAACTTTGTTTTGTTTATTTTCCCCACAGCGGTACCATTTCCTAATGCACTGAAATGTTATGTTTGTAGAGGTCCAAACAATACAAGCTGTATGGCTGATGTCGTCAATGCATTCTGTCCACAGGGTAAGTAACATTTCCAGTGACTTGTGGAGAACTGTATCCAGATGATACAAATCAGGTTTATGCTAGGGAGTCTTATCTCCCTAGCTTGAATACAAATGTGTGAAAAGGCAGTCTGCTGTTCTACAGTCTTGCCTATTTCATTGGAAAGATATGTGTTGAAAGTTGGGTTCATTATTTATGGAATGATGTGGAAGATATTTGTTATTTAGAAAATCTTATTATTCTCCCATTGTACATGTTAAATTATGAGGATAAGGTATTAAAATTCGTTTTAAAATTTCTGAATTATCATATATTTCTCATGACCCTGGGATTGTCTACATATAAGTTATGAAGAACAGACACCTAAATAAACTGTTTGATATAGCTACACCCATCAGGCAGTGTGTGTAGATGTACAGAATACAAAATTATATCAATGTTGTTTTACAGTCTTTGGAATAAATTGACATTAGAGCTATGACCCTGTCCATGATCCATTGGTATTGCAGTAGGCTATTGGCACATTAGTACGCCCTCTGTGGCCAAAATTAAAATTACTATTGTTTTTATTGAGAATGTTATTTTGTTTCTTTTCCCACAGGTACAAAATACTGTCGTACAGAGCATCATTTTAATGCAAGTGATAAAGAAAGCACTCAAGTCCTGAAAACATGTGCGCAGGACATAGATTGTAGTGAAATACAGATTGGTTGCTTTGCAACAACAGACAGAAATATAAAGGTAAGCTTTTATTCCAACAAATTTCAATTTTCAAGAAATAAAAAAAAAAAAGTTTTAAAGACACAACTAACTAAAATATCTTTGATAGCAGTATGTGCCATATACAGTATCTGACTGATGAAGAATGTTTTATTTCTTAGTCGTAGTTGGAATATTTGTGGTGCAGGGAGTATAGAGATTATAACATTTGTACTATCAGTATTTGCACTGACGGGTGATACCAAAAACATTGCATACATGTATGCAAATTATATGCAAATGAAAGTGTGATCTTTCCCTGTAGAGTGAAAATCATGTGATCGCACGTTATACTTTTACAGAAATCTACTGTTTTGAATTAAGAAATGTAATAATATTTAAACAGAACTGCACGTACGCTGTGTGATTGCTAGTGTTGGTACTCAGAGCTTGCGATGTTTTCTGCTAATATGACCACAGAAAACCCTGCAAGCACTCATGCAAACCTTCCAAATACACTACACTTGCTCTCACACGCGATGGGATTCTTTCTTAGTATATGTTGTATTATGCCAGGGGCTGTAATTTGTAATACTTGTATGTTGTGTGTGGTGGTAACAACTTGATGTTATTTCCTTTCTATCTTCCAGAAATGTAGCACATGTTGTGATTGGACATGGTGTAATGAAGACATCCCTACCAATGCATCAACTGCCATATTTGCCACTCAGCCCACCTTAATAGATAACAGTTCATCAAATTTTTTAGTTTCATCAACAAAACTTTTATTTTTTATGCTTTGTACAGGTTTTATAATGATGAGGAGATAGTTGTAGGTTAAGTCTGTTAGATTGTAGGTGCAGTAATGTAAATTTATTTAATATATAAATATATATATGAAGAGGCTAACTATTTTGGGGGGGTTTTGAACACTATGTGTCAAGACAGCACTGCTGCCATTTCTTTTGCCCTTGAAGAAAAGAGATCATGTCATGATAACGACTGTTCATGAATCAGCCAATCAGCTTTACTGTAATAGAGTTATCTCTTATAAATACAAACCTTGTTGCTGATTGGACCTTTGACCTGATCTTTCTTGCTAATGGAAGAAACTGATGTTATGGATATTCACAGAAGAAAATATCATCTTTTCCGCAGTAGATAAATCAGTTTTCTCTGTGTCTAGTCTTTGCTGCATGTACAGAAATGATTTTGTGTACAGTGACCATTGTTGTCATAGCAATAACCGATGACCTTTCAACTCTAGCCTTGCTACAATGTGTGTGTTGCCGGTCCATTGTCATATGTTAAAGAGTACCAGCGTAATGTTTTCATGTATTTAAAGGATATTCTCAAATGCCATGTAGTAGGCCCATCACCCCAGGGGTAGTAGGTAGGGCAGCTAGTAACTAGTAATGTCAATTTCTTGCATACAGTTTGAAATGATGAACAAATTGTGAATTATCGCATGTTGTCTGTGATATCTAAGCAGTGCATATAGTAGTCTGTAAGGTATGCCATGAAAGGGCACCCTCACACATCGGTCAACCCCTCCTGGAGAGAGGAGGCCAATGAGGGCGGAACGACACGATGTATCTTACAGTTTATAAGTGTGATTATAACAATCCAAATGTGTGTATAATTAATGTTCCTCTCTCTCTTAAATTCCAACCTGTATGCATAGGAAACTTAACTTCAACACTTGACCAAATGTCCTATCTATCCTATGAAGGTTATCAAACCCTTGTCAAATTGTCATGGAAACTGACTTTTTTTTGCCAGCTTTCTACCCATATATATGAGTGGTATTCAAAGAAATGGCAAAATGCTGTTGATTTACAAGTTTTGAATACTATGTATTTGGTAAAAGTTGTGTGGACCCCTTCATTACTGCTAACCATGGATGAAGATGATAAACTGAAATGTGAATGTTAGTGTTAATGGTACATCAATGTACAGATACAAGCAAAGTGCTTGTTTTATAAGTATTCCCTTTATAATGTAATGTATTTAAAACATTGAGATGTTAGCGGCATATCTTGTCAATTTTCAAATATTGTATATAGTTCCAAATGGTTTGTCAGTACTTAACAGTGTTTTAGTAATTCAGCAGTTGTTGCTATGGCTACAGTGTAGGCATATTGCCATCTTAGCTGTGGCTAAAATAGGCTTATTGCAGTGAAAGATACAGCTAGCCTAATACTATGTAAATATTGTCTAGCTTAAAGTATATTAGCTTTTTTCTTTTGCTTAACTTATGTTGACGCTTATTTCACTGCTTCTCGACTTGCTTCAGGCAGTATAGAGGGCAGGAAATGTAATGATTTTATTTGTAGACAGAAGTACATCCCGAAGTTCCTGCCGAGTCACAGTAAAAACAAAACAAAATATACACTGGATGAATGCATGTCTTTCAGTTGACATAGCATAACTTATGATATCACATGTGTATGACTGTAATAACAGTATGTGATTTATAGATTTACTAATAAATTAGGTGGCTGTAGAACTTGCCAGCAAACAACAATGACACTCTAACAATGCATGTTGTGATTGCATCATTCTATGGGCCCTTGTCATAGACAAAGTCTATGGTTTCAATACTTGTGTTCTGTCAATAACTCTTTCTGAAAACTGGAAACTGACAAGAGATGAATAGGCCCTGAATCAATTTGTCACCAATGTTCAGTGGGAATGCACAAAATGTCAAATGTTGAACATATTCGGAGGGGGGGGGGGGGGGGGGGGGTGAAAAAATTTCAGGAAAGGTATGACATAAAATTCCTAAACACTTACAGTAAACATTAAGACATAGTAAAAGGAAACTTGTCTCAGCTGTGCGTATTACTACTTTTTGCCGTAAGAGAGTACATAAAGCAGATATCTGACTGACTGGATTGATACGTAATCAAAGTCAAAACAAACAGAATGATAAATAGAAGCACAAGTCCTACCAGTTTGGTTTCATGAATTTCTAACTTCAATTTAGCGTTCACTTCATTAATATCATTAACTTAAAATACAACCTGTCACCCAACTTGATAATTACAAATGTTTTTTTGTAGTCTATCGAACTAGACAATAAATCAAAGGTTGTTAATACACTTGAAGATTTCAATAACTCCTTCAGTCCTCTGAAGTGAACGATATTTGGATCGTGGTGCCCTAAAACCGTAGACATCAGAGAAGACATAAACAAAGAATTTAAAAGAACTAACTTTTTTTTCTCATGTCTATGCAAAAACTAGCCATAAGAAGAACTCTATAGGGGTCTTGCTTGCTATTTTTCATTTCTCTGATGATTAATTTACACAGCAGTGCTGGGTGTATTCCACCCTGTGAATTACTATGAAAATATAGTGTTTTTTTCACAGATTTGATACATGTAGTATAGCGCCCTCTATCGTTTGAAATGTGACAACTAAACAGTGACATGAAGTGTGATTTACCAGCAGTACATGTCTCTATATGTCTGTTGTTATTACTAAGTCAGTTTATTTGTATTTGTGTTTGATTATTTTTATGTAAATATCAGAATTTTTTTTTTTGGAACGAAATGATAGAATTCTCCTGATTGACAGAAATGTAATTTATAATGTCTACCTAGTTGTTGTAGTCCAGTTCTGTCAGTTGTGACAAGTTAAAAGTGGACATATTTGAATATTGCAATGAAATAAATGTCTTTTCTAACAAACTGAAGAAGCTCTGGTATAGAATGTGTTTCTTTGTGCAGGTGAATGTTTGTGTCTTGTGTGTTTTATGTTTGCTGTAGGGTGGGATTAAAGTATATCCCAGTATTGTTTCTGATAACCAAATATGTTAATATATGTTGAGATAAGACACTCCTAATGCAATTTTAATATCAAACTCCCATGGTAAAGATGGTGAAAAAGATAAATGGTAACATCCAGGTGTTGATTCTGATGCTTTCCATACAAAATCAATCTCATTAATATCTGATATAGTGAATATGACTAAATTTCTTTATTTTGATACTTCAATAAAAAAGTAACTCTACATTTATTGCAGCTGAACAGACAAACACTCAGTCACAATGGAAATTGACTGTGTAGTGTTAAATGCCCCAAGCAAAATTACAAGGCACCTTTGCAAGTGTGCCATATACTTTTCTCCAAGAGATTGAAATTGACAATGACAGTGTTATGTTTTATATTGCGGACTATTATATTAGAAATGGCATGGTACACAAAATTATAAGACTTTTGTCTCTCCTAGTTTTTTATATTCATAATTATTTGTGATCTAGAGAAGGTATTTTTATCACCTAAATTAGCACCAGAAAGCAGACTTTTGGTCCTTGAATTTCAAAAAACCCCATGTCCCCCCCCCCCCCCCCACACACACACACACTAGGTCTCGCTGCTGCCTCGTACGTACCTATTAGTATTACTGCCAGTGTATTACTGGCTACTTCTGAAATTAGCTACATCTCTTATATTGGTTTCACATATACTTACACATCAATTGCCAAACTATACAACCTATGATGATCTAATATTGGTGATTGTCCTAAATACAGGGATTGCGTAATGTTACTTGGATTGACGATTTATACCAATGATGGATACAAACTCTCCAACTCTACAAATAAACATATTATTCACCATACACACTATGCATACTCACTTGCCTTTTTTTTCTCTATATACTGATGGCATAATTAGTAATGGCAATTTTTTTAATCCATCCATACAAGCAAGATGGAACATAAATAGTAACATCATTTATATTTGTAACATTGTATTCTATATACCAACCTATACAAGCAAAATTACAAGTCCCTATGGTCCTAAATTGATCTTGTAGATGACACTGTGTATAAACAGAAAATTGGTGGGCCGATAAAATATTCAATGTTGACAGAATTACAAGATGTTACACAAGCCCTTCCCATGGGTTTTTTGGTTTTTTGGTCAATTTACTTTGTCTGTCCCTATGGTGTAATGTACTCACATATTGAAATGTTTCCCATGCAGTTTATATCTGGGAATAGGCACTTTCTGTTATTGTGTTTTTTGGTTTTTGTATCTCTATAGTGTAAATAACACCCTAAAGTTTATAACACTTGCACTCATGATAATTTCAGTTTCACAATCATCAAATATATTCCAGGTAAATTTGACACAAAGATGAATGAAAATGTAAAAGAACAACTTTATTTGCAAATCCTCGTTAAAATACTTTTCTATATTACTTTATTAATTAATGGTCACAACAGTCAACAAACCATTTGACTAAATATTCCCCTTGGTTAACTTATTCCCCTTTGTACACTGTTCTACATATTCTATGTTCTTATATATACAATATTAATTATCTCAATGATGGGAAACTGGTTACATTCTTCATGTTGGTGTCCTGGTAGCCTAGAGACTTGTCATTTGGTTTTGAATCTAGTAATTATATTAATCACTGCCTGGAGTGATCCATTATTTTACACCCACAAATCTAGTTAGACCTCAGGTTGGGTAGACCTAGTAACAGTTGTCAATATTAGTTCATCAGACACTTACATTCTGACTGGATCCATCTTCAAGTCTGAATGAAAGTCACATGTAAACATAATAATGTCATCAGTTTATATTAAAATGCCAATTGGATTTTAAATATAGCTCTTGGTGGTAATTCAAAATTCAGCCCAGAAAGTGCTAAAAAACATATCATCCTAGCATTGAATATAATTGTTAGGTTCAAAATACAGTGACAAGTATTTAGGTTTGTGTCCAGGGCACACACATAGCGCCATTCTCGGAAGCTAAAGTTTGTATTTCTGCTGGAACAACAAAATATATATATCTTGGCGTTGCGTTTTGGACAGTGCTGTAAAAGAGGCTGTTGTTTATGACGATGACATAGCCCAAGTCATTCCTTTGATGTACATAGATCAGACTATGGCACAGCTGTTGTGGTGTGTCTTTACTCTCTGATGTAGCAGCTGAAGAGCGCCACCAACGAGTGAACCAGTAGATGTACTATCTCAAACTCCTCTGTATCAAATTTAAAACACTTGAAACTAGATCATCCCAGTTGGCATTTAAAACATAACTCTTCAAAAAAAAATATTCCAATTGACACTAATTCCATAGAAATGTCTTTGTTTAAATTGGCTGATAAACATACAATGGGTTGGGGTATGAAGTAATCACAATTATATGCTAATTGGGATGACAAAGAGGAAAACAGCTGACCAGCAGTATTATATGTCTATATTTGGCGTACTTTGACATAGGGCTTATAGATACAATTTGCATTATATATCAACATGTATGAAATTACTGTCCTCTAGTCAGCCATGACTATAAACTTCACTAATTTTGGAAATGGCAGTAAGTTGGTAAAATCTACATCAAGATGTTCCACCTTCAAATATTATTACTAAAAAATATGGGAATCTATGCAACATGTACTAAAATTTACACTCTGTGAATAAATACTTAAACTTATGGTAGAATGCACCTTGAGGTAAAATTTCTCTGAAAATCAAATTTTTTCAATAGATATTCTCTCCAAACTTTGCCATCGGAAAGCTTGTTCTTGTCCTTTTGAAATAATACAAGAAATTTGGGGTTCCCCATCTTGTTTTCATGGAAATCATCAATCTGTTACTTTCCCTGGAGTTAACACAGTATTTGATGGCCATATTGGATTTGGTGGCTATATTGGATTTGGTGGCCATATTGGATTCTAAAATGACCAAATTTGATCACATTTTGACCTCTATTTCAAAACTTTGTCTTGTGACCCTAGATTTTTTATTGATTTTAAGTAAGAATAGGTTGGAGCTTTCTTGAACAAAGTAAGAGGTTATTTCCAAGGCACATTCTACGTTATCAGTAATGAACTGCCAGCTAAACACACAAAAAAGACCATTCCCAGTTATCTTACACAATTCAACTACCAAAGTTACACAT
Source organism: Glandiceps talaboti (assembly GCF_964340395.1). NCBI lineage: Eukaryota > Metazoa > Hemichordata > Enteropneusta > Spengelidae > Glandiceps > Glandiceps talaboti. Next base: position 23,936,135 of record NC_135552.1, read on the forward strand.
CTACCACTAAGGTATTTGTCTATGATGCAAACAGCAACTACAACATTGGGTTTGTTTTTTTTGTAGTGGTTCCGACCTCAGAGTATAATTAAATGAATTATTTTCCTAGTATATTTTAGCTGAATCCCTCAGCCTTCTTTAGCTGTTATTGTATCTAGGTCAAGGACATATAGACTTGTGGTATGACTGCAATGTGATTTAGCTAAAATAAACTTTATAAATTATTTACTCTCGGAGTCCAAAACTAGTACAAAATATGATTCCAGAGCTAGAAAACAACATTTTTTATTTGTGCAAAATTAGTGGTTTGAATTTTACAAGAACTATCAGGCACTGAAATTATCTCAATAGGAATATTTGTCAACATTGTAAATTCATACTTGATATTACCCTATACAATAGAAACTATAATTTTTTACTTAAATCATATAATGTAGTAAATTTTGTGACACCTGCAAATAATTTCAAAAAATAAACTTTGTACCTGTAGTGTATATATCAAACATTGTGCGATATCTCAAAAAAAAAAGTGTTGGTGCATGTCAAAAATTATATGACATCTCAAACACAAGAAAGAAAAATACTGCACACATGGTATATTTAAATATATGTAACCACAAACTTTTAAATGTCTAATATTTCACAAGAATGACATTGTATTAGGTTGAAGGTGATATAGCTCTGTTTACATAAACATACAAATCTCTCCAATAACTGTTACAGCTCAATCAATATCATCAACTGTGATTTACGGATGTCAGTTTAGACATCCCAATTAAGCCTAAAAAAAATTGTGTGGTTCTGATTACGCTCAATTTTTGAATAGGTGGGGTAGGTAGATTTCTTATTTTCAAGTGCAAGTGTCTAGTTCAGGTAGTTATGTTTTCCAGTGTTTTCCATATGGTCACTGTGTTATTGGTTTCTTCCCATCAGATGTGCAGCCATTAGAGATTGGAAGAATAGTTTTATATTGTCTTTTTAAGTTGATGTTTCCGCATCCACTATTTCTTGCAACAGCTCACAATTTTCACGATTTCGGTTTTTTTCTTGAATATGTAAAAAAAAAGTTTAGAGTCAAAAGACCAAAAAACTAGATGGGGTCTGGTAACCGGAACCAAACATTTTTTTTAAGCCTTCCACCAGATAAGTATGGGTAAAATGTGTAAAAAAAATAAAAAAAGTACAAAACTCGCTCTCAAGCTTGCTTTCACATATTATACAACAATATATATGACCAAATTGATTTTTAGGTCCGCACCCAAAAATCAGACCCCAATGTAATCATGATTTCAACCTATTACTTTATCATTGTTTGGATAAAATGGACCTTTAATTAATATGTCTAATTATTTGTATTTCAACAATTTTCAGTGAATATTGTTGATTGTCTGATTGAAAAAATAATACTCAAATTATGAGTTACATTTAGACCAGCTTTGATACATAAAGTAATTACTGATTAACTAGACTAAACAGCTGTCCTGACCACCACCACCACCACCACCACCACCAAGTAAAAGTACATGATACTGCACTATTACTATTATGGACGTAGAGAACCTTCTATTCCACCTTTATTACGTTGATGATGCAATGGACATCGACATGACACGTGCGTGGAGCTTGCGTAACACTGGTACTACAGCAGAACATTCGCGATCTCTTGCCCAACTTCCGGAAGTTAATGTTTAGCTAGACACTTCAAAGTTATGGTTAAAATATATCCGCAAAAATACATGTATATACGCTGTAAAACTAAGCTTTCGACGATTACGACGGAATTCATGAGTACAGACACATTGTGCGTTTCATATTCAAATGATCGATTGTCGTGACGGAGTCCATCTCTAACTGTGTGCCTACGATGAAACAAATCGAATCACTGGCAAACCTGTCAAAAAGTCGGTAATCTGTTGATCGTATTCGTCTGGAACAAATCCAAACTTTTCCATAACTTGTTTGGAATGTTCATCACCGGCAAGCAGCTGAATTGTAACGTTACCCTTCAATAACTGAATGTGATCAAGCATTGCTTGTTCAAAACGCAGCTCTTCAAACTCTGGCAACACGAAGAAATTCACTATCAATTTGTCCTCTGCTGCAATATAGCCCACAACTCTTTCGTTCTTTGCAGCGATGTAGATGTCCCATCGCGGTCGAGGAAATAGTTTTTCTTTAAGACGAGGCAGAGCTGTTCCGCGTACATCTGCGGTAATATCTTGTAGTCTTGTCGACAACTGCTCCATACAACGACACCAAACATTCACTACGTCGTGCAACTTGTTTGTGTCGACAGTTTGTTCGGGATCTAATTGCCGAACTTGAACTCGAACAACCGAGTCAATCATACTCGCGTTGGTTGCTGCCAGTGTCAATTAGTATACTAACTTATATATGAAGAGAGAAATATCCTGGAAAAGAGCGAAATTTCCAGAAACACCGGATCTTTTATCCGATCATGGACCGACGTCAAAAATCGATTTGACCTATATAAGTCTTGACCCCTGACCCCGGAAATGAATAGTAGAGTTTCTGCGCTTGGCCACTTGGTGGCGAGCTTCAAGCGAAACTCGCAGTAGCATGACAGGGCCCTGTTACAGACTACAAATCTACGTACGTTGGTAAAACAAACAAACGACCCATTGCATGTCACTGATCTAGGTAATCATATAAAGCAACAGATGTAACGAGAGACTATATCTAAAACGAATCTCCACCACTGTTGCTGACCGTAATCCTAGCATCCATCTCAATGAAAACGTTATGAATTGCATTAACACAAGTTTATTGCATTTTTTATGACTCTTAGTTTATACATTGACAGTAGTTTTCCCCTCCATCGTCATTGGTTTATATAGTTATGGCAAAACTCAAAACGGGAATCATGAAATATTTTGTATCTGATTTACAATGACATCATAGGTTAAGAAAATACTAGTATTATGATAACCTATTCGATAGTCATATCGCTTGCCGCAATGATGCCATTAATTACATCCTCTCGTTTGAGGGTTGGATTTCACTTTTTAACACTATGTGTTGGGATACTAATAGTATGCTCTATGTTGCTTTGGGAAATCCGCCACGGAGAAAACATTATCTTTTCGGCCCGAAAGTACGAACATGGATCGAGAGTTAACGGATCGCTGTCAAGTAACTCAAATATCGTGTCTGCGTTCAGCGATGAATTGCACGATTCTCAAAGTATTAATGTGATTAAAGAATCAAACAGAGACGAAACATTATATAGACATAGATCAGATGGGAACCAATCAATGAACAGTAAATTCGACAAGGTAAGCTTTGTGTACGTGTATCTATACTCGTTATAAGATCTGCTGTCATGTTATTTTTAGTCTATGGGTGTACCTGCATGATGTATCATATGTCACAAGGTGAGAGACCACATGGCACTCAGGCTTAGTTAGTTATGTTTACGAAAACAAACACACAAAGATAATAAATAAATAAATAAATAAATAAACACATAAATAATAAATAAATAATAAATAAATAAATAAATAAATAAATAAATAAATAAATAAATAAATAAATAAACACTTGCCATAAATAAATACTTGACAAGTATCAACAAGAGAGTTCGTACAAATCATATTATCAACAAGAATTGCTTGTCAGTATTTATTTATTTATTATTTTTTTATTTATTTATTTATTTATTCATTCATTTATTGTTTGCTGGTTTCTTTCTTTCTTTCTTTCCTTCTTTCTTTTTTTATTTTGTTTGTTTATTGTTTGTTTGTTTGTTTGTTTGTTTGTTTGTTTGTTTACGTAAACATAACTAACTGTTAAAGTCTGGGTACCCTGTGGAGAGACTATAGAGTTTCGATTAGACGGCACGATATTTTATACATTTCGCACAACTTTTTTCACATCGAACTAGACAAACAATTACATTTGATCTCACTGAGACTGTAAGATACGTCGTGACGTTTCGCCCTCACCGGCCTCCTCTCTGTTAGGGGTTGGCCGATGTTTGAGGGCGCCCCGTCACGGCGTACCTTACAGACTAGATCTCACTGTGAACACAAATAAGTAGTTCTGTTTGAATCTTCCTTATAACACAGCTGTAAGCTATCGAAAATTTCTTTGTCTTCTTTCTTTTTTCACAGAATCAGTCACTAAACTTTCGCCATGCTGTTCCTCGTCGGTATCTAATCTCAGTACATTTTGATAATAATGGGCCCAACGTACAATATGAATCGTTCCAGGCAGGGCTCAAGCACGCTTTATATCGAAATCGAACTATAGTTGCATCACTATTCTTTACTCACTGGACCCAAGAAGGTGGTGCAGGGCGCGTCCGGCAGTTTGATGAAACTTTTGACGTACAAAGACTCCGCGAAGTTATACAAGTTGCCACGTTACAGGAGTTTCAACAGGAATGCAATCATTCAGTACACGTACTGCTGGTCGACCCAAGTGTGCCGTTCGTTGCAGCGTCTTATCACTATACAGTAAAAATGTTTCGGCAGCATTTCGATATAAAGCTTCCTAACATAGACAACGTTCTCAGAAGTATGGCTGAATCTGTACAGGTTTTCGAAAACTCAACTTCTGTCCGCTGTCTTGGAATTTACGAACCAAAAGCTTGGAAAAAATCTCTTCCAGACATGAGCTATCTATCAGACATAGTCAACAAGTTTTTGGTCAGAGCTCCACCTGCGAGGAAAATAGCAAATGAAGTAGGGAATGAACTATGTAACGGGAACCCATACCTCTCAATGCATTGGAGAAATAGGTCTGGGGAAGGGTGAGTAGCCTGAAGTTATACCACTTCACGTGTCTAAACCATTTGTTTTACTTTTACGAGTACATTATTTACACGATCGCATCCTTATTGTGTAATATTTGTAGCATTTAGTGCACTAACTACATCTACGCTGATTGTTAATGAATTGACGTTGAATGTCCAATTAGTACCGACTATAGCATTCAGACTTAACAATGTAATAAGAGTGGCGATAGTGATAACCCAGTGGTCAGTGGAAACATGTAGAATCACAGCGCCGATTTCACGTCTTTCGGACGAAAACAAACATTTTTAAAAAGCGACATATAAATTTAGAGGCCAGTGTGTTCTTGAAATCGTGGAGAAGCCAAACTAGATATTAATATATCTACGAACGCCCCTCAACGTACAGTGCCAACTACATGTGCTCCCATCCAAACCAATGCTCATAATGAGAAAATTGATGGAAACAAGTGTTTCGGAAGTGTCAGGTGGTTGAAATGAATTGGCCAATCACTGGCCTGTTGCTCACAATGACTTGCTAATTGGCCAATCACTGGCCTTTGCTCACAATATCTCACTAAGTTGTGAAGAGATCCTCAAATCCGATTGGCTAATTTGAGACCACACACAGGTATCTTTGATGTCCAGAATATAATATCTGCGCTATAGCCCTCCCCTCGTATATTAACCATTACATATTTGAATATCGACTTACAATTATATTACGGCGTCTGCATTGAATTTCCTCTTAAGGGATACGCCCAAAATGTTCTTGTAGGGTCGACAGTAGCATTTACCACTTTTATTCCTTACGTATCATTTGAATTTTAATAGTTGAGGTGATAAAGTAATAGTTTAAATTTTAATGTAAATAAACCCTTATGAATTTAAAAAACAGCAAATAACGATGAACATAAAAAGAACCAAGACACACAAGGAATGAACACAACAAAACAAACGTCAATTTCAAATATAGTATAACCCTCACATTACCCCCCACCCACCCCCCCACCCCCCCCACACACACACACACAAACATACACACAGAGACACATGCACACAAACAAACAAACAAACAAACAAACAAACAAACAAATACACACACACAGACAGACAGACATACTCACACACACATATAAGCACGCACACCTTGTAAAACTGAAAATGGAGTAAATAAGTTGCAAAAAGGTAGTAGTACTACGTGTTGTAATCGTTAAAAAGTATTCTCTATTCATAGTTATACATCGTATATCTCATGTCTGTTTTATACTTATGGGGCAAGTTATATATTATGGTGATCTTGGTAGTGAAATACAACTGAAGGTCACGGTCATTGGTGGTGTACGTTACAATTGTAACAATTTACTCCACACGTTTTCAGATGCATCCGACCTGGAGGACGCTGTCAATCATCTATAGCTACTGTCAATGAGGTTGCAGAGAGGGCAGCACGCGATATTTACATTTTCATGAAGACGTCCAACCTGTCGTGTATCTATGTGGCCCTTCCACCATTTTCTTCGGTAAGTCATCATTTATTCATTGTACACAATACTGGGTCTCTATCTAAGAATCGAATACAATACCTTATGGGGAGAATTTTGTTTCACGTCTGGGTGTTTATTCGTTTTCGGTGAATCCACAGCTTCCACACGAAGAACATTAGTCATTACAAGCCAAAACCATTTAAAGCAACGACCAGCATTCCCTTCATCACGAGTTTGAAGTAACTGTTATACCATCTCGTCGGTGCTATTATAGTTAATTAAACACGAAGAGCTATACATTCATTAATTCATTCATTCATTCATTCATTCATTCATTCATTCATTCATTCATTCATTCATTCATTCATTCAATCAATCATTCAATCATTCATTCATTATTCATTCATTCATTCATTCATTCACAGCAAACCCTTTACTTAACTGTCAAGAAAAAATAAAATATTGCCCGTCACTCCACCTTTCGGATGAAATTGATCATCCTTTGTTTTTATTGTGTTTGTCCACGTGGTGTTAATTAGAATTATATTCCTCTTCTATACTGTAAATGTGTACCTGTTTTAACTCTATTGTCCCTTCTTCTATTATGTCACTATCACACAATGACTTGCCTATGTTTGGGACAACACAACTATATTATACATGGAATCGTATCATTACTGGTTGCCATTCGATGTACAGTGATGTATAGATGTATGTAGTGGTCACTGTCACTTTCATTGTCTTTCATTCCTTATACATGTATCTCCAGTACATGATAACAATTCTGAGAAATGCTAACATATCTAATGTCGTTAGCAAAATGGATATAATCCCACCGAAATACCCGGATGTTGAAACACAGCGAAACGACAACTATATCTGGTCATTGGTCGAGCAAGAAATTTGCATTCGTAAGTTGCTAGGATTTGTGTATATAAGACTTAGTATAATCCCCCCCCCCTTGGAACATATTGTACTGTATTAACAGTTAGTCAATGCATCCAACCACAGATGCTCATCACATGACATACACGTGTTGGTTGGCATAGTAACTATTAAGCAACGGATAGATACACGATGACTGGAACTAAACTTTGTAAGACCGAAATGTTGACATTACTTTCAGTGTCGTTTTTAAAGGTTGGACATTTTAAACCTGTACTAGCTGCAACTGAAACCATTTCAAATAACCAAGTGGTCAATATCATATGTAGGTAGTGAGGTGGTAAGTTTAAATCTTGGTTTTGAATCTGTCGCCATGTTGAAACTGCACTTGTTATAATAGGGGTATCATTTTTCAATCAGACAACCACAATATATTCGCTCAAAATTGTTCAATACCAATAACAAGACATTGCACATGTTAATCAGTGGTCGGTATTATCCATAAGCAGTACAGAAACAGGTTGACATTGTGATCGCCATTGAGAACGCTGTTTTATGGGTGCTGACCCAAATCAATTTGTTTTATAGTGTATACAGCTACATAAATACGTTTAAATACAGGTGATGCAATACTGTTTGCAGTGTATGATATCACGATTAAGGTATTATATCTAACAAAACATGCATTTGTTTATTTCTTTATTTACCTCTATTTCCTTCGTATATTGTCAATTAATTTGTTCAGGGAATGAGCATCTTAAAAGTAAGTAGTAGAGTGGGGGGCATAAACGAACAGGGGGGGGGACGCAAGTAAACAATGTAGTACGGTGGACTACAAACGAAGTAACTTGCGTTATTTGTATTATAATTGGACAGAAATTGGACTAATTAAATATGCACGCTCGTTGAAAAACAGATGTAAATGTTTTCTTTCAGGTTCACAAATCTTTATATCAACCCAGTTTTCAAGTTGGTCTCGGCAGGTACGCAACGCAAGACAATTTATTGGTTCAGAGGTTGTGTTCTTGAAAGATATCATCACTTGGAGAGCAGACAATGTTCTTCTGAAGAAGTGATCTTTTTTATTTTTCATTCCTTGGGTTGTCATTTTTTTGTTCTAACCTACCATTTTCTCAACAATAAAACAAGCAAAAATGCTAACTAATATTGCAATTATTGGTTTGTGTTTCTCCTAGTGTGTAAAGTACACCGCCGTGACGGGGCGCCCTCACACACCAGTCAACCCCTGCCACCTTCCTGGGTGAGAGGAGGCCGGTGAGGGCGGAATGACACGACGTATCTTACAGTCTATGTTTCTCCTTGATGAATGCAATGTATCTGATTCCAGGTTCCGTTGACTCCATAAGCAGATCAGGAATACACTTTTATTTCATAGTCAACAATCCTTGATATTTCATAATTGTTCTCTCATTTGTATTTTCTGCCTTTAATATAATTATGTTTCCGTTGCTAAGTAACTTGAAATATCTAAATATTAAATTTCATAATTTTGACAGTGCAAACAGAGGAGATATAGCCAGCGATACAAATGTACAAGCAGGGAGGCAGAGACACAGCGACAGACACAGACAGTCACACAGAGAGAGACACACACACAGAGAGACAGACAGACAGACAGACAGACAGACAGACAGACAGACAGACAGACAGACAGACAGACAGACAGACAGACACAGACATGCACACACAGACAGACAGACAGACAGACATGCAGACAGACAGACAGACATGCCTACGGACAGATAGACAGACAGACACACACACACAGGCACACACACACACACACACACACACACACACACACACACACACACACACACACATGACACGCATTTGTAAAAATAAAAATGAAAAGATTGATATCGCCAAGCCTGTGATTGTTTCTGTTACTGAGTAACACATTGAACAAATATAGACGAAAAATAATCTACAAATACTTACAACAATCTGTTACAGTGTAATCCCACATAATGAATACAAATGACTCAATTTCTTCCAAACCTTTATAGTGAAGTTCGGTCAATTGATAACCGTATATTCAACATGATACTGTCAGACTGTCGTATATATTATTTGAAAACTCAGCTAGTCTAAAACAAACACTTAAACAGCCTCCCTCCATATGTAATTTTTGTCCGATTCCTTGCACGTACTTGGGGGATGTGACGCCGTTTTCATAAACTGCACATATGTATGCTTACTGTAGACAGAAATCTGCAAGTTAGTATGCATGAACGACGAATACGTAGTTAGATTCATGTATGATTAGTAACGAAGCCAGCTACATTCATCGTAATCATAGAAACCGAAGTAAACTTTACATGTGTATAGAGTATATTATAATAGTTAATTCAAACGTGAAAGATATAAAGGGGCTGTCACATTTTAAGCAAAATCTAATTTAAGTCACCAAAAACGAGTAAAATATGGTGCACGACAGTTTGTCAAATTTCTATATCATCATTTTTCAATTTGCAATATTGCTTAATATAAATTACTACTCCATCTTTAGGCGTACAATATGTGATTAAACTTATGGTTAAAACGTGTGTATATTACATATGTATGCTGATTAGACTAATTATCATAATTTGATTAAAATGCATTGCATATTAATTAGACTATTACACAAGCCTATGTTTGCTAGATTTTACGTGTTCTAAGGATAATTCATTATTATGGTTTGAAGCTTGTATGTATTCAAGTGTTGCTGAATGGTTTTGACCAACCTATAGTTTGTCCGTATCCATACCAAACTTCCATACCAAACTTCCTGCACCTCACGTTGGATCTAGCTTCTGTCTGGTACCAGTATCTTAGATCGGACTGCTTCTGGGGAGATTTACGTTTGGTGGAAGTTAATACTAGTATTCACAGCATGGTTCAGAAGCCAGTCTTAAACAGTTGCTTCTTGCTACTTACGAACGAAAATGACAACGCCCTTTTCAGTTTGTCCGTGTCTGCCTCTTTTCGAACATCAAAAAGTCTAGTGTGTTCTCACTCTTCAACTAAGTACCTGTCTGCCAACGAACCTTCGGTGTATATCTGCTTCACATGTTTTTATTCAAATAAGATTCAGTAATAGAATTATGGGCAAAAACCACATTTTTCTTCCTTGTATGTGGTGACCTCAAACACGTGTTTGCTGTCTAGTAAACAAACACTTTATCACACGAGAGTATTTCTATCATTTATTTTTTTTTTGTCAATTTTATTTGTTTTTGAATGTTTTTCTATGCATTTTTCTTTGAATTTTTACCATAAGTATGTGTGCGCAGAATAATAATAGTTGCGGTATTTTAGGCATATTATAGATTTGAGTTGTGGGCGTGGTTATTACATAGATGATAGGCATATTGGAGATTTGAGTTGTTGGCGTGGTTATTACACAGATGATAAGGTGTCACCTTGCGACAACTTGCGAAAGTGAGACACAGCTCTCTGCGTTCAGTTGATAGTAATGCTGTCTCAAATTAAACACTCGCATTTGAAATTCGGATTCGAAATCACGATTGTTGTCGTGGTATTTGGAGTTTGCCTCATGATTGCTTGGGATAGTAATCTCCCTATGTCGTTAAGTACCCATGGTCGATATACGAGTAAGCTGAAACCAGATAGTGAACCTAAAATTGATCCTGACGGAATAACGTTAACTCCTATCTCAAATCGAAACAGAACTGGATCGCAGAAAATCAGTCGGAAACCTCACAAGGTAATATAATATTTTACTCAATATTTCCCTTAATCGAAATTTCGATTACGTATTTGGGGAATACTTTTTTTACAGCTGTATTTCGGATGTAGACAAATACTAAAAGTGTATACTTCCGACCGAATTCTTTTGTATGCATATATAGCCTTGAACAGATCACTTTTTCAAATGTTGTATATTTAAGACCCAACCTTAATCTACATATTCTATATATATATATATATATATATATATATATATATATATATATATATATATATATATATATATATATATATATATATATATATATATATATATACGACATCTGATGGTCGCAACAGTGTGAAACACTGTGCAACAGCTCCTGTGTGTCTTGCTTGATACTGTATTATTCACACCGCTCTAGCTCTACATATACATGTATTGAACACTGTTTACTCCAGCATAGACACTTCACTTTACATATTGAGCACACACACACACACACATACACACACGCACGCACACGCGCACACGCACACACACACACGCACGCACTCACTCACTCACTCGCTCACTCACTCACTCACTCACTCACTCACTCACTTACTTACTTACAATTTAAATGAATTAGTATTTGGTTATTTTGATTAAAAAGATAACCCAGTTGCAGGTAAAATAACTTGCAGCACAAAAATGGCTCATGTCAATTGATCAATAAAGAATGCGCCTACACATGGCACTAATGCCTAGGTAGGAAGTCTGCTACAATATCAACCCGTCCGTGTATCAACATATGCAGACCTTAATCCTTAACGCTACATATTGATTACACATTGTAATAACCACAAATAGACTCACATTAATGTATAATCGAAATTTAACAGATATATTTTATTGTATTAGCTGTACGTAGGATGATTGATAGGGAACATATTGTGAGTAACATATTACAAATATTGTATTACAACAGCTTCGTGAATCAGGATCAGCATATAAAAATATTAATTCCCAGAGATGGTCTTTCATATCATTTGTGGATATGGTTTTCAGAGAAAATACATTAAATGTTATATTTTTAAACTTTATAGTGGGTATTACGTTTTTCCAAATTGAACGTCCAAGAAATGATGATCAGTATTTGGTAGTATCTCTATCTGTATCTATCTATCTGACTGGCTGAAACTATCTAAAACTATCTAGGCAGGGGAACTGTACAATGTATTATTTTACTCCAATGCTTTCCATAGATACTACAAAATAAGTACATCAGTGATTACAATTCACTTTGTATGAGAACCAGGTGTCCTACCGTGTTATACATGTATTATCCCCGAACGTTTTCCTGTTTACGATTTCTTCATCAAGGTAGCGTGATGGGGTGGGTTTTGGTTTATGTGTCACAATGGGAAAGTTCACTTTAAGCAAGAGATTTGTCAGAAGGATGTTACAAAAATTAGTATTTAGTAACATTTACAAGCTAAGACGAAACCTACTGTAGTAACATCACAAGCAATATTATGAGTATAACCATGACAATACCTGGACAATGTCAAAACTTAATCATGATCAAAATATATGTGTTATAGTTATTGATTTATCTAGTCGTACTGCTACGGAAGGTGGAATATATATACTCTTAGTATGAACTGACAGCCTATTAAAATAAGTAATATGTATATACATGTGTGTGTGTGTGTGTGTGTGTTTGTGTGTGTGTGTGTGTGTGTGTGTGTGTGTGTGTGTGTGTGTGTGAAGAGTCCATATTATTTCTAAAAGGAAAGACACATTACCTATTTTTGTTATCTTTACAGGATCCGCCAGTCACCATAACTCATACTACCAATATGCCAAGTCAGCAATATCTGGTATCAATGCATTTCGATCTCAATGGACCCAATGTACAATATAATGCATTTAGGGCAGGGCTTGCATTTGCTTTATCCAGTGGAAGAACGATCGTTGAACCCCAGTTCTTTACACACTGGGAACAAGAAGGAGAACATAGAAGAAGTGTTCGTCATTTTAATGAAACTTTCGATTCCAACAGACTTGAGAAAATCATAAAGATGGCGAGTTTGGAAGAATTCAGACGTGAATGCAATAATTCTATTAAAATAATGGTTATCGACCCAAAAGGTAGTATAGAACTAGATTCCTACAAATATAAGTCAGACGGCTATAAACTGCACTACAATATTAACTTTCCAAAATTTCGTGATATGCCAAAAACCCCGAGTGAACGTGTCGAGGGTCTTCAAAACTCCTCTTCAATAAGGTGTCTAGGAATATGGGAGCCTAGCTTTTGGAAGACGAACTTGCCGGATGTGGAAAGTAAACTTACTATGATTGACAAGTATTTGGTCTTAGCGCCTTACATTCAGAAGATTAGTAAGGAGATAGTGGAGAATCTATGCAATGGAAATCCTTACCTTGCCCTACATTGGAGGAACCGAACAGGTGAAATGTAAGTTGGGAAGAACATGAAACCCCAGACGTAAACTGAATATCTTACGTAAGGATAGTTTTTCCTATATCCTTTGTCATCATCAAATATTTACCTAATTACAAAAATATCAATAATTATGAAAATGACAAACATATGCGTTTTGTTGTCATATACCAAATTCTATGACAGTTGATGCTTACATTCATATTATTACTTATAAAAAATCACTAATCATGCAAATTGTTCATACTTTAGCTATATCAGGCCCATGTGCTTTGTTATCAACAGTGGATATACACATTATATGAAATTTGAAGCTATCATTCTTAACATATTGCGTAATTACCAATGATCATAATTACATTTTATATATTTTAATTTTAAAATTTATTATATTCTTAGAATATTGACTAACTACCAAAACCCATTAATTATGCAAGTGACACGTTATAAATAAAAGCACTATCAACATGTTTTATGGGACATCTACAATTGTTATTGACAACATATGTACCAGATTATATATGAAATTTGAAATTTCCATTCTTAAGATACCTAACTACTGCAAATCATTAATTATGTATACGAATCATCAAACTAAAAACCACTTCAAGGAAGATGTGAAGTAAGCTTCAGTATAATTGATGTAGTTTTGATATATCGTGTCCACAGACAGACAGACAGACAGACAGACAGACAGACAGACAGACAGACAGACAGACAGACAGACAGAGACAAAAACATAACATAAGTTTTCCTTACGAAAGGTAAAAATGACGTAAATGACAACGAAAACAAGAACTATAAAATAAGCAAAACCTGAAAAATGCCTTGATAGTCATGAATTCAAAAGTTGCATATTTTGATTCATAGTTTGCCCTCAAAAGCAGCATGCTTATTAACAGGTTTCTAAACTTGAAACTGTGCTGACCGTCTACTCATCGTATACATGTATTGTCCTTATATTGTTAGATGTAAACCTGGCAGGACATGTTTACAAGTTGATTTGATCGCCAGCATCAACAAGACTGCCGAGGTCGCTGCTAAAGACATACGTATTTTTATGTCAGTACACAATTTATCATGTGTCTATGTGGCTCTTCCAGACTTTGCAAAGGTGAGTTAGATTACTCAGAAGTTAGATTTACGTAGACGTGTAGAGTCAACGTTGCTTTGACTGTTAATACATGTAATACATTATAGAAAACAGACACTCATTGAAATCTAACATTAACTTCACCAAGAATGAAGCATACTGTACCTACTTGAGACTAAAATAACGATGGATATTTTGTTATTATCATTAGGGATATACGAATATAGGGTTGTGTGATGATACAGTACATGGCTGAGAATAAAGACCCAAGTTATCTTAGAATACAGGGCTAAGTGACCAATTAAAGCAATTTTCAGCCAGGCTAAGTAATGATACACCAACATTAACATTACCCATGGAGTTGACTCTCTAGAAATCAGCATCAACACATGTCTCTCTCCGAATATTGACAAAGGTGGCAGTGCCTTTGATAGAAATTGAATCAATCAATCAATCAATCAATCAATCAATCAATCAATCAATCAATCAATCAATCAATCAATCAATCAATCAATCAATCAACCAACCAACCAACCAACCAACCAACCAACCAACCAACCAACCAACCAACCAACCAACCAACCAACCAACCAACCAACCAACCAACCAACCAACCAACCAACCAACCAATCAATCAATCAATCAATCAATCAATCAATCAATCAATCAATCAATCAATCAATCAATCAATCAATCAATCAATGTATGTGAAAGAAGTCCAAATGAGGATTATTAATCTACACAGTATAATTACTATTTCCTAATGTGTTATGTAGTCTGACTTCCATAGCTCTTTTCATTAAACTTACATCAGTTAGCAGTGTTCGGAAAATAACTCAAGTGTAACCTTTAATATTTTTCACAGAAAATGGTTGAAATACTTAAAGACGCCAACGTACGAAACGTCGTCAGTAAAAGTGACATAACTCCTCCAAAATATCCAGATTTTGATAAAATTAAACACGATGCTTATATATGGTCTTTGGTGGAAGAAGATATTTGCATACGTAAGTTGTATCTCAAGTAATATATCATTGTAAGATGCCTTTAGGTTGAATTATACGTAGATTGCTTAATGTGTTCAACGTTAATGTGTTCATGTTATCATACCTGTGTTGATAGAAATTACCGATTCAGTTAAATACTATGCTGTCATTGATTCACACTACGCTCAACATGCTTTCAATCACCTTAGTGTGTTTCCGCGTCGTAAGGGGAGGGTATGAAATAGCGATGTGTGTGCCTATGTGTGTCTGTGCGCCTGTCTGTCTGTCTGTCTGTTTGTTTGTTTGTTTGTTTGTTTGTTTGCTTGTTTGTTTGTATGTTTGTTTGATTGTTTGTTTGTTTCTTTAAACGGCTGGGTCAATTCATATAAAACTACATATCTTTCGAAATCTTGATCTGATCTTGCATTCAATTTACTTTCCGTTAAATGTTCACTACGCAGGGCCATTCAGTTTACAGCTGGGTGAAGACATTTCTACAGGGAGTTGCAATTGGTAGTCGATTTATGCAAATTCAAACATAATGTGCAGCATTGTCATAGAACTTTGACCATGGAAACGTTTTATGAAACTGTACTGACTGTCAGAATTCTCCTTGTATGACTAAGTACTGCACCCTCCAATCAAACCATTGTCCATCCATTCCCTGCTGAGCGTCTCGAGCAGAAATGACACATGACCTATCATTATTTTTTAGGTTCCAAAATATTCATAGCCATGCTACACTCGAGCTGGTCTAGGCAAGTTAGATTTGCAAGAGATGTTGTAGATGCCCAAACTGTGTATTTGAATGACATCATCTCATGGAAAGCGGATGAAGTTTCACTCAAGTGAGAATAGTGTCCACCTAAAGTCATAGGTTGCACCATAGACCCTCCATCCACAGTTGGTGGAGGGTCTATGGTTGCACCAGTACAGTACAGTGCAGTGGTAATGTGAGACCAGCCTATTCTGATTATGGCAAGTTCAGTAGGCCAGCAATAATTATTTTCCACACGTATCATTATCTATCTATCTATCTATCTATCTATCTATCTATCTATCTATCTATCTATCTATCTATCTATCTATCTATCTATCTATCTATCTATCTATCTATCTATCTATCTATCTATCTATCTATCTCTATGCAATAAATACCATAATATCGTGATATTTAAGAATGTACTTTGCGATTGGGGTACTCTGACAATTTAGCCATAGAATTCCTTGGCTGAACGAAGACAAAGTATTGGGGAATAACATCTAAACATAGCTTCTACATATACTTGCATTTAGTGTTTAGAAACACAGACAAGGGAAATGCCCGCATTAGAAACGATTCGGAATTGGAATTGATTTGAATTGAATTGATTTATTCACCAGATACAAAAGAATAAAAGTAGTGTTTACATTTCAAAAACAATTATCATGTAATACATCTGGTGAGGACCACAGAAATAGTCTGAACTAGTCGAGTCTGTGATCCTGACAAAAATAAAATATTCAAGAAAAAGGTAGAAGTGTGTAACTGTACAATAAATAGACAAAGAAGAACGGAAGGAAATGATAGTATTAACAATAGTAGTGATAAATGAACTAATTATTATGATAAATGCAAAATACTTACATGTCGAAAAACATTCAAAATTGATACCAGGTTAAAACAATATATACACGTGTTTCCAACGAATTATTCAGGTGAGTTTTAAATCTCACACCATAGGCTTAGATTACACATATTGGTAACTTCGATTTGGATAATAGAATGTGTTGAGAATATTATATATTATTGCCTTGATATTTGGCTGAGGAGCAAAGATATGATCAGCACAACATGTAGCGGAGTGCTGATCGAATCTTTGCACCGAGGGCATATAATCCAATATCAATGCTATAATATTTGTTTATTATAAGTCACCTTGGAATTCATTTTCATTCTATGTCGGGAACTTTAAAAATGAATAAAACTGAATTTTGTACTAGAACTGCGATTTGTCAAGATTTTACATTTAATGTTTAAAATGGCATCGGATTACTATATATTTGAACGCATTGTTGCGTGGTCAACTCATTTGCATAATATTCAAAACAAAGTCGCGTGTCAATCATTTTGGTCGCCATCATTGTGTTTGCAAAGTAGTAATACGACGCCATTTTAGTAGCGTGAGTGTGTTTTTGGACCATTTATAACGTGTATTCCTCATACATAAAATGTTGATTGGCCTACTATATCAACCTGGCTGTGCATCAACATATGCGAACATTTTAATCCTTCACCACATGCCGATGATATATTGTGATAACCACAAACAGACTTAAATTGATGTATAATCCAAATTAATTGATTTATTTAGCTTACCATATATCTTATATTTTATTAACTATAGGATGATTGATAGGGAACATATTGTGAGGATCATGTTACAAATATTGTATTACAACAGCCTCATGAATAATCAGGATATCAAATATAAATTCTCAGAGATGTTCTTTCATATCATTTGTGGACATGGTTTTCAGAGAGAATGCAGTAACTGTTATGCTTACAAACTTATTGTAAGTGTGTGTTACACTTTTCTAAACAGATGTGCTATCTGTACCTGACTTTGTCTGTTACACTATTTTTTATTGTATCACTTGGCGGGGAAACTGTAGAATGTATTGAATACCTTTCATGCCATTTCCCTTAATTGCATAGATTAATGTTTTCATTATATGAACATAATGATGATGATATAATAGTGAATTCCATTTCATAAATTATATATTTTATTAGCAGGACAAATATAAATGTAAACCAGTAAATATAATTCTCTTTCTGTCATAATTTGCAACATGTGTTAACCTTTTTTGTTGTCTATAACATATCCCTGTTTACATATTATATGCATTATAATTCGCCAGCTTTACTAAATGACAATTATCAGAAAGTGTGCTACAGAAAGTTGTACTTTGTGTTTACTTAAATTTCATGTATAATTACAATTTCTCCTTTCCTTCACTGTACTGTACTGTACTGTACTCTACTCTACTCTACTATACTGTATTGTACTGTACTGTACTGTACTGTACTGTACTGTACTGTACTGTACTGTACTGTACTGTGCTGTATTGTACTGTACTGTGATATACTATAATGTATATACTGTACTTTACTATACTACATGTATACTATACTGTACTATACAGTTATACTGTACTGCACTGTACTATACTGTACTGTACTGCACTGTACTGTGATATACTGTATATACTATACTATACTGTACTGTACTGTGCTATACTATACTGTATATTCTGTACTATGCTGTACTGTACTGTACTGTACTGTACTGTACTGTGCTATACTATACTGTATATTCTGTACTATGCTGTACTATACTATACTATACTGTACTATACTGTGCTTTACTATACTGTATATTCTGTAATATGTTGTACTGTACTGTACTGTACTATACTGTACTATACTATACTATACTGTACTGTACTGTGCTATACTATACTGTATATTCTGTATTATGCTGTACTGTACTGTACTGTACTGTGCTATACTATACTGTATATTCTGTATTATGCTGTACTGTAATGTACTGTACTGTAATGTACTATACTGTTACAGTACTGTACTTTGCGTCATATTTAGTTGATAACATTTAAAGTGTATATCATTTGCATGTAAGATGACGACATAATTTAGTATTATATCTCATCCAATACATGCCATAAAACTTAATTTCATCAATATCGATTTTTAATATTAGTGAACACCCACTGCTACACAAACCCCGATATAATGCACCATGTGTTCTTTGTAATGATTTATCATTGAACTCAGGGCGTGGTTAATATACAGATGATGAGGTGTGGAATTGAGATAACTTGTTACATATACATGTAAACTGAAATACAGCTGTCTGCGTCCAGTTGATAGTAATGCTGTCTCAATTTAAATACTCGCATTTGAAATTCGGGTTTGAAATCACGATTGCCATTGTGGCACTTGGAATTTGCCTCATGATTGCTTGGGATAGTAATCTCTCTATGTCGTTAAGTACCCACGGTCGATATAAGAGTAAGCTGAAACCAGAGAGGGAACCTGAAATGGCTCCAAATATACCTGGCGGAATAACATTAACTCCTATTTCAAATCGAAACGAAATAAGATCGCAGAAGATCAGTTGGAAGCCACCTGACAAGGTATTTCAATATTTTAGTCAATATTTCCATCCATCCATCCATGCATACATATGTGTAGGCAGGCAGACAGGCATATACAGACATCGTCTTAGAAACGAGGATCGTATGGTGAAACTTACAAATTATGATAACAGAATGTTAGTTACTCTTGTAATGTTTAGAAAAAAATGAAAAAAAACCTTGATATTTCAGTAATGTTAATAAATGGAAACTATTGATAAGCACTTATATTTACATAACAACATAACTAGATAAACCTGAATCCTTCTTGCAATTCTTTTGGGTTAATATTTTTAATACATACATACATACATACATACATACATACATACATACATACATACATACATACATACATACATACATACATACATACATACATACATACATACATACATACATACATACATACATACATACATACATACATACATACATACATACATACATACATACATACATACACATACACAGACACAGACAGAAGCATAACATAACAATTTTTCTTACGGAAGTTTACAGGGATTCAATTTTACTCACCATGCAGTTTGTTCCTTAAACGTGGAGAAAGCAATGGTAATGACAAAATTGATTGTAAAACATTTTCCTCTAGTGCCACATGATCAAAATGAACTGACCAATCACTGGCCTGTTGCTCGCAGTTACATGCTAATTTGAGAACACATCCTCAAACCGATTGGCTAATTTGTGACCGCACACAAGTGTGTCTGGTGTCCATTTTCTAAAATCATAATCTTCCAAACACATTCAGTAGCTTGAGGATTCAGCTTTGAACTATATTGGGCCTTGAGAAATTTTATTTTTAATAATACGTTTTCAAACATTTGGTCTGAAAGTGGTGTAAGCTGCTTAATGAACTCGAGTCGGGCTTTAGTACAGATATTGCACCAACCGAGTGCGTAGTGCATTATTTAATTATAATAACATTTTCACGAGACCAGTAGGCCGTGTTGTTACAACCGATAACGTAGTAACCAAGCGATCAACACGATTGATTTACTACGTTTCAGTTGTAAAAGGCCGGTGTCCGACTTCGAAAGCAATACGCTGTGCTGTGTATTCTTATCGTTCAATCTGTTTACAAATGTTATGAATTCAATCAATTTTGCCAGTAATTATTGATGGCGAACTATTGATAATCTGTAACATAACTCGACCAAGTAAAGATCAGTAAACCCAACACATCACATATACGCGTCGTCGCACATATTACCAACAGGCTGCCAGACCGGATGTGTTGTTGTACAACACAAAAAGAAAGTATCGTCATGGTAACCATTTCATTGTTTTTTCATGTTTGTAAAGTAAATAGATGTCCAAACTGGTAGATTTTTTCAGATAAAAATGCGCGCCATCGCAAAAGGTGGATGCCATTTTGTACAATGCAATGGTGAACGCCACTGAGCGTGGTCGGATACAGGGTAAGGGGTTACAAAAGCAATGGAATTTTTACTAGACCACGGAGAATTTCCTTGACAAGTGCTGTCAAATTTGTGTACATGTATTTGGAATGTGAATTAAAAGTTCCTTGCAACAGCTGGCCAACAACATGTTATGGTATAAGGTACACTGCAATGCCAACCTATACCCACTGTACATATGCAGGCCGGCGAAAAATGTCAGTTCCTTTCTCCAGGAAAGCATACCTCCATGATATCTCTAACGTCTACGGGCTGAGCAATTAACACTTACAGATAACAAAATGAACATAAGCTTGGGAACAAAATACACTCCATATTTATAGTATCGTCTTTATTGAAAAAAACCAAAACAACCCCACATAAATCTTATATATTTTTCCTGTTCACACTGCTGCCTCTGCTCAGAGAAATGTGGCAATTCGCCATTCCTGTTTTTACAAACTTTTATTTTAGAGTTCGCAACATATTCTAATCAAACAATAACGATGCAAACCTTATCATAATAAGAACAAATAGAACACCTAGATTAAACACTATTTTGGATAACATTACATTTTGGGCACGTAGTGTTATTCGTAGAGCGCCGCCAACAATGTCGGAATGTGGGGTCGGCGTAGACAAACACACGAAGCAGTTTTCTTAATTCTGTTCTGTTCTGTTCTGTTCTGTTCTGTTCTGTTCTGTTCTGTTCTATTCTGTTCTGTTCTGTCTCTAATCATTATACTATTGTTTGATAAATGTCTTCCATTTTTAAGAATTCGCCATAAACGTTAATACGCCAGCCTTACACGATACCATGGCAATACATCACATGTCCTAGTACCTCCATGGTGATACATACAAATTACAATACATGATAGATGATAGATACCATATGTAAATTAGTTGTAATCACAATGTAAACAATATCGTGTATCTATTCAAACATTCAGATTACATCCTAGCAGATTAGATGGTGATTCTGATAAATTTACTAAATGAATATAATGTATGCAGGCAGGCACCATTTCCTCATCAATCACACAGAACAGCATCATGTAGGCATTGCAAAGTTTTCAGCGAGAATACACACGCACATGTATATATGTATATATATATATATATATATATATATATATATATATATATATATATATATATATATATATATATATATATGTATATATATATATATATCTACTCGTGTGTATGTATGTATGTATGTATGTATGTATGTATGTATGTATGTATGTATGTATGTATGTATATATGTATGTATGTATGTATGTATGTATGTATGTATGCATGCATGCACATGCACACGCACACACACACACACACACACACACATACATATACATATATATTATGATAAAGAATGTATATCTGAAGAGTCCATATTACTTCTAAAAGGAAAGACACATTACCTATTTTTGTTATCTTTAACAGGATCCGCCATTCAACATAACTCATACTACCAATATGCCAAGTCAGCAATATCTGGTATCAATGCATTACGATCTCAATGGACCAAATGTACAATATTATGCCTTTAGGGCAGGGCTTGCATTTGCTTTATCCAGTGGAAGAACGATCGTTGAACCCCAGTTCTTTACACACTGGGAACAAGAAGGAGAACATAGAAGAAGTGTTCGTCATTTTAATGAAACTTTCGATTCCAACAAACTTGATAAAATCATAAAGATGGCGAGTTTGGAAGAATTCAGACGTGAATGCAATAATTCTATTGAAATAATGGTTCTCGACCCAAAAGGTAGTAGAGAACTAGATTCCTACAAATATAAGTCAGACGGCTACAAACTACACTACAATATTAACTTTCCAAAATTTCGTGATATGCCAAAAAACACGAGTGAACGTGTCGAGGGTCTTCAAAACTCCTCTTCAATAAGGTGTCTAGGAATATGGGAGCCTAGCTTTTGGAAGACAAAATTGCCGGATGTGGAAAATAAACTTACTCTAATTGACAAGTATTTGGTCTTAGCGCCTTACATTCAGAAGATTAGTAAGGAGATAGTGGAGAATCTATGCAATGGAAATCCATATCTTGCCCTACATTGGAGGAACCGAACAGGTGAAATGTAAGTTGGGAGAACATAAGGGTATGATGTTGAAGTGTGAAGTAGCGAATTCAAACGTTTATTATTTTGAACCACGGTATGCCTGGAATTGAAAGGCATGATATGAATGCTTACTACCAATTTTCTGTAAACAGAATTGACCCTAAGAAAGCATTTGTTGGACATTGAATCATGACCTAATTACACCAGGTTCTCATGTAGTGTCCTTATATTGATAGATGTAAACCTGACAGAAGATGTTTACACGTCGATTTGATCGCCAACATCAACAAGACTGCCGAGGTCGCTGCTAAAGACATACGTGTGTTTATGTCAGTACACAATTTATCATGTGTCTATGTGGCTCTTCCAGACTTTGCAAAGGCGAGTTAGATTACTTGGATTTACGTGGAGGTGTACAATCAAAGTTGCCTTGGCTGTTAATAACTTATATTTGTTAATTATAGAATTATGAGATTGAGTGATGCTAGCTAGAATACAGTGCTACTGGAAGCTAGGACACAGGGTTAAGAGATGGTAGAATACAGGAGTGAGTATTGTTAGAATACATGGTTAAGTGATATCAGAATACAAGAAGTGTTGTTAGAATACAGGGTTAAGTGATATTAGAATACAGGAAGTGTTGTTAGAATATAGGGTTAAGTGATATTAGAATACAGGAAGTGTTGTTAGAATACAGGGTTAAGTGATATTAGAATACAGGAGTGAGTATTGTTAGAATACATGGTTAAGTGATATCAGAATACAAGAAGTGTTGTTAGAATACAGGGTTAAGTGATATTAGAATACAGGAAGTGTTGTTAGAATATAGGGTTAAGTGATATTAGAATACAGGAAGTGTTGTTAGAATACAGGGTTAAGTGATATTAGAATACAGGAAGTGTTGTTAGAATACAGGGTTAAGTGATATTAGAATACAGGAAGTGTTATTAGAATACAGGGTTAAGTGATATTAGAATACAGGAAGTGTTGTTACAATACATAGTCAAATGGCGGTGTAAAGCTGGTAGTGCCATCAATAAAAAGTACGAAATGTATGCAAAAGAAATCCATGAAACAACGGAACTAAATCCTCACATTTTCGTTGTAGAGTTATGGTAACTTTCCTTATAATCTTAGCGGTGAATTACTTTACAAATAGAAAAAAACACACGTTTGTAACCTCTAATATTTTTCACAGAAAATGGTTGAAATACTTAAAGACGCCAATGTACGAAACGTCGTCAGCAAAATTGACATAACGCCTCCAAAATATCCAGATTTTGATAAAATTAAACACGATGCTTATATATGGTCTTTGGTGGAAGAGGATATTTGCATACGTAAGTTGTATCTCAATCATTGTAAGATGCCTTTAGGTTGAATTATACGTAGATTGCTTAATGTGCTCGTGTAGTCAATATTTCTTAGCGTTGATTTCTTTTTTGTTCATGTTATCTGCGTTGACGAAAATTACCGATTTGTAACAGTGCCATTGATTGCATTGATAGCTCCCTCTCGATCCATCAGATGTTCCATATCTTTCTTGTATTTTATTTCGTTTTTTTTGGTGTCTGTGTCTGTGTCTGTGTCTGTGTCTGTGTCTGTGTGTCTGTGTCTGTGTATATGTATGTGTATGTGTCTGTATCGTGAATCTGTATCTGTATTTGTATCTGTAGCGTGTATATGTAATGTATTTGTTATATTTTTTACAATTGCATGAAAACCCATTTTATGGATGCATTGCCATTAATAAATAAATAAATAAATAAATAAATAAATAAATAAATAAATAAATAAATAAATAAATAAATAAAATAAAGTACATTAGTATATTAGTACTCTCTCTTCCATTCAAGCCATTGTCGACCCAATCCCTGCTGGGCAGAAATGACACATGGCACATCATTCCTTATATTCTAGGTTCAGAAATATTCATAGCCATGCAATCCTCGAGCTGGTCTAGGCAAGTCAGATTTGCAAGAGATGTTGTAGATGCCCAAACTGTGTATTTGAAAGACATCGTCTCATGGAAAGCGGATGAAGTTTCTCTCAAGTAAGAATAGTGTCCATCCAAAGATACTCTCAACACCTGCACAGTGGGAATGTGAAATATATGAAATATCAATTTGTGAAATTTTATTTATAAAATCACTTAGCATCCATCCAAGTTGATTCGCACAGACACTGACCTGCCAGTAACAGTAAGATGTTGACTATTGTGTTTACACGGTCTGTGGCACATGGGGTCAGGCAGGGTAATTTACTTAATACTGTTAGGTATATATTTACAGAGTTTTTTGTGTTCATATTGGTCATGTTTGAAAACGAGGGTACGTGTCAGAAAAAGGTATGATGATACATGAATTATGTAGATCGGCACTGAACAATATTTAAGATATGGATACATGATGACGATTATTTTGAAAATATCGAAATGTGCATGCACAAATGTCTTTTTAATATTTAAAATATCTATGATAATAATTTCAGTGTACTGTTAAAAAAATACGACATTGTAGTTGCGCGGTGATGGCAATTTTTTTTACAGTCATTCATTAACGAAACATTTTCTCTGTCTAGACATGCACACACCTTGTATCAATCAATCAATCAAGTCAAAGATTTATTTGAAAAATAAAATAGAATTCAAAGCGTTGGTTTGGTATATCATTTTAGGATTTGTTCTCTCTCTCTCTCTCTTTCTCTCTCTCTCTCTCTCTCTCTCTCTCTCTCTCTCTCTCTCTCTCTCTCTCTCTCTCTCTCTCTCTCTCTCTCTCTCTCTTTGGGAACTGGAACCGGAACCGGAACTGAACGATGGCACTCTATAATATTTTACCCACAACTCTCTCTGACTTGTGCTGTCGGACATACTATCCTTGAAGTCAGCCAAAATTGTACCTGTGTACAGAGTTTTGTGAAATCATTTTTGACAATTTCGATGCTTAGAATTGCTACTCATAAGTTCCGGAATAGCTGTTTTTATCGTTCAGATATCAAAGAAGATAGATTTTTAAATAAATTTGTTAATATACTTTTTTTTTCAAAAAACATGCAGAATATTCGCAAGGAAAATAAATGAAATATATGCACCTGTTGTGAATCAAAGAATTTGGTTTTCTCTGAATAGGTATAAAAAATGAAAGTTACATATTAAAACTTTTTATACAGCCTGACAACCCAAGTTGGTCATACTTGAACATCCAATAGAATTCTATTCCAAGCACATCATGGTTTAAATTAGCTATTGATGGATTTTAAATTGTATAGAAATTACATATTGCATTCAAGATGTGGACAAATATGATAGACGATTATTAACTTTTTTTGCAGAAAATAAAGAAATACCTAAACGTGGTTTCTTGTAAACAGTGGGGATATTTTCGAGAGGAAATTCGTGTGTACGTAGGGATTTGAATGAACTAGCCTGGGCACTAAGTCTTGTTCAATTCTTCATAGGTGTTCAATTTCATTTAGTCAGAGGTCTGTAATAAGCACATATGACATATCGTCGTCATCTATTGACGTGAACTTTGACACACACAGATGCACACACAAGATAAACAAACTCTCAAAATAGCCAAATCTCACCATAACGATGGTTCGCCGTGTCTACTCAAGCTGCAAAATTCGCTTTGTTGCCATTCTCGTTTTTATTGCCGTTCTGCAGTCTTCCTTGTTTAGGTGGACTGTAAACAAAGTGTTTACACGAAACAAGTTTCACAATGCTGCCTTCTTATCACCCTGTGGTGACGACTGTCGACAAGACGTTTTGCTGGGGGCGACGAATAGCTCAAAACACCAGTATCACGGACTAGAGGTGTATGAAAATAACTCAGAAGCTGGCGTAGAAATAACAAAAGACGCAAGTAGGGTTGTCACACCAGGAAAAGAGAAGAACCACATAAAGATGGTAAGATTTTAATATTTCTATCATTTTTACATTAGTACATTATACAATACGTTTTATGAGATGACCATCAACTGTACTTTGAGAAGATAAAATACAATAGCCTGTCTTGAATCATGCTAGCTGCAATAATTGTAGCGTTTGATGTGATTTTTCGGGTTTTTTCTGCTGTTTTTGTGCCTTTTTTCGTTCCGATGTTTTAACTCGAATCAAACATCGGAACGAAAAAGGCACAAAAACAGCAGAAAAAATCCTCAAAATCACATCAAACGCTACAATTATTGCAGTTAGAATCATGCTAGCTTTGTAAACGGTCATTAAGCGCTCATCGACATTATAACCGGGATTACAAATTAAATTTGAAAAGAACCTATCTCTCTCTCCATATATAATATAATTCAACTGCTGTCACCCAAGAGATTAACAGTGTTCCATTGCGTGCATAAACGACAGCGGTTCGGACACGTCGAGTTTTGCATGGGTACACATCGCTGCCACGAATACGAGTGGTAAAATTACGAAATATAGTTTCCAAACCAGTCTCAAGTTTCCTTTGTCTCATACTGAATAATTTATGAAATAGTATTTTAGGCGGGGGGGGGGCAAAAGTCGGATCGGAGGAATTGTCGAAGAACCGTTAAAAATTTGAGTAACTCTTGCCTGCTCAAGAGTTTCTTGGACGCCCTATGTAGCACGAGTTTTCTAGGAAACCTTTCCCTCACCTCAATGAACGCCTATCTAGCACGAGATTTCTTAATTTCTGAGTCCTAATTTCTGAGTCTTAATTTTCCTCCATCGAAAATAACTCACACATTTATCAATGTCCTATCAACGACTCTTTGTATTGTAGTCAGATTGTGAGAGCCAATTGGACTTTTGTGAAACTGTCAGATTCAGCACAAGTTTGAAGCTGATAACAGCATGATCCCGAATGCCAAGTCGCTGGCTGCCCATTCCTGCCAACAGCATAAACTCTGTACTGTTCAAGGCCTAGATGGTGACAAGATGCCGTAACTGCTGACTTCAAGATGAATACCGTTACACATTTTTTAAAAGTCAACAAAGGTTTATTGGTGTACGAAAAAACATTTCTTTATATTACAAATGTCAAAATATCGGTCTTTAAATATTTTTAAACTGACTTCTGTCAAATTGAATATATATTTCGTTTTATCCTAGGTCAAACATGTCGTCAATGCTATGGACGGATCTAGTATTGCTGTGGACGAATCTAGTGTTGCTATGGACGGATCTAGAATTGCTATGGACGGGTCTAGTGTTGCCATGGACGGGTCTAGTGTTGCCATGGCCGATTTTTCACATGAGTCCAATCATCGTTACCTTCTCCCTGTTCATTTTGATTTGAACGGACCAAACGTACAATATGCATCATTCAATGCTGGAGTTGCGTATGCTTTACTCACCAACAGAACTATTGTTGAACCACTCTTTTTCACTCACTGGACACAGGGGCAGATATACAGAAAACCTAGGAGTTTCAGCGAGACGTATGACGTAGAAAAATTATCAAAAATTGTCAACGTTATTTCATTAAAAGATTTTAACCGGAAATGTAATCATTCCATTGAACAGCTTCTCGTTGATCCATGCATTGACAGCTCATTCAATAGCTATTGGCTACGGGAAAAGTACTACCGCGCGTTTTACAAAATTAATCTTCCGAATGTAACCACTCTGGCTAGCACAACAGATGAACGACAAGACGTTATTGAAAGGTCATCATCGGCTCAGTGCCTTGGAATATATGAACCAAGTTACTGGAAACAACCTTGCTTTCCTGAAAAGGGTAAATTACTTGACGTGGTGCATCAATATACAGACAGGGCTCCATCAGTAAAGAAGATGGGAGAAGAAGTGGCCAAACAACTTTGTGATGGAAAACCCTACCTAGCCATGCACTGGAGAAACAAATCTGGCGAAGTGTATGTTTTATTTCAACTTGATAATAAGCATTGTAAATTCATTGACACAAAAGCATCCTTAGCAATATGACGATTTAAACATATGAAAGGGCACAGCGATATGTTATTTACATCACTGTAAAAACTTGTAAGTTTATGTGTTGGTTTTTGTGATTTGATGTCGCTCATTAACCTTTTGAGAAACATTTTTAGCATAAAGGGATATTCAACATACGTAGGGGTGGCCAGGAGTCAGATTTCACCTATTGGTTCTCGGGGAGGGCCACATTCAAGACACATAACTCTAGTTCATAAACCCTCTTTATTTTCAAGGCACGTTATCTGATTTAAGTATAGGAAACTTGACAGTACATATTGTATTTTAATCGTGATTTGCATTTTTGTTAAAAATTAACTTCCAAATCGTTGTACATTACATTTGTCTACACCTGCAGATGTCAACCTGGAGTACCTACCTACGGTTGCAAAGACCTAGATATACCTGCGAAGGTTAACAGAATAGCCAAAGTTGCTGCCAAAGACATTAGAAATTTTATGAATGAAAACAATCTCCATTGTATTTATGTGGCCTTTCCAGCATTTTCTAGGGTAAGATATCGCTTTGAGTTTACTGCCTTTGTCTGGTTGTCTACTTTGTCTTGGTCACATAGAATATCAAACATGTGTAGTGTCACGTTCTATTTCAAGTTCAAAGTTTCATATTGTAATTCATCAAATGTCAAATGTAATTTTCACTACACACGAGATTGGTTATTACGCTCGTTACATTATACGTTATTAATCTATGGTGCGTTCTTTCTTTCTTTCATCTACATTAGAATATTTTAACTATATTGCGGGATATGAAAGTACCAAACGTTACGACTCAAGAGGAGATCACAACACCACGTTTCCCAGATATTCATGCAATAACAGATGATAATTATATGTTAGCATTGGTTGAACAGGAAATATGTTTACGTAAGTATATATTTCCAGTGGTTTTTTCTTCGATTATATATATATATATATATATATATATATATATATATATATATATATATATATATATATATATATATATATACATATATATATAGTTTTGGTAGTACTGGAACTCTTTCTTGGGTGTAACTCGGAGTTTCACGCATATTGCGATCATCAGACACTCTATTACGCTCTGCCACTGCGGTATAGAGCACTGTCTTATAGCAGATTGATACTCACCGAGTTATATATATATATATATATATATATATATATATATATATATATATATATATATATATATATATTAGTATATATATGTGTGTGTGCGTGCGTACGTGCGTGCGTATGTATGTATGTATGTATGTATGTATGTATGTATGTATGTATGTATGTATGTATGTATGTATTAAAAATATTAACCCAAAAGAATTGCAAGAAGGATTCAGGTTTATCTAGTTATGTTGTTATGTATATATAAGTGCTTATCAATAGTTTCCACTTATTAACATTACTGAAATATTAAGGTTTGTTTTCAATTTTTTCTAAACATTACAAGAGTAACTAACATTCTGTTATCATAATTTGTAAGTTTCACCATACGATCCCCGTTTCTAAGACGAAGCCATATAAATTACGAAGATGTTAGATTTTTAAACGAATGGGTCCTGAAAGTAAGCACGCTTCTTATTTGTTTGTTCAAAATGCAGGTGCCAGCATCTTTATAGCAACGCACTATTCGAGTTGGTCAACACAAGTGAGACTGGCACGAAGTGTAACCGGGACACCTACGATCTTTTTGAAAGATATACTATCATGCTCTGCTGCTGACATCGCTCTCTAGTTGTGACCAAATGTGTTGTTCTTTGGAGGAGCTTTCAAGATCATCTGAAGCTAGCTCAACTCTGGGTTGTTGACTCAATTGGCAGTCATTTTGATTATTCATCCATGCACATACCCCCATCCGTAACACAGAGACACGCCCTCTCTCTCTCTCTCTCTCTCTCTCTCTCTCTCTCTCTCTCTCTCTCTCTCTCTCTCTCTCTCTCTCTCTCTCTCTCTCTCTCTCTCTCTCTCTCTCTCTCTCTCTCTCTCTCTCTCATCCTCTGCAATAGATAATATTATCACATGGGGATAATATTATGGCATACGTAGTGGTAGACAAGATTCTAATTCAAACATTTGAATGTATAAGACATATATTAAAGCTTTATGTCGATATTTATCAATTGTTGACACAGGGAAAATATACCCTACGCGTTGTTCGGGACAACAGGTGGCTATGTCATCCTTTCTCAAGAACTCGACATATAGTCAAATTTCAAAGTCGCTGTTGCTCTTTTAGAGTTTCTGTACATTGCTTGTGCAGATACAATCATATAAAACGCATAACCTAAGTGTTGTTGTCACTTCTCGTCTTCGAGTCGTAGTACATTTCGTTATACACACACACACACACACACACACACACACACACACACACACACACACACACACACATTGACTTTCTGTATATCTACTCTTTTCCCCACACAACCTATCGTTCAGGACACAGCCTCTATAATCCGAGACAACGTGGTTACACATTGAAACAATAATCAATTGAAATCATGCTCCACATGTTCCAATTCTCTGTTTACAAATCGAGTTATTTATTTTACTCTCTGTTTACTTTTCTCTTTACACTAATGTTGAATAAAATACACAATGAAACGATGCAATCCTCGATGCCTATATGTATGTATGTATGTATGTATGTATGTATGTATGTATGTATGTATGTATGTATATGTGTGTGTGTGTGTGTGTGTGTTTGTGTTTGTGTGGGGTGTTTGATTTTGTGGGGCGGGGTGTCAAATCTTATCACATCTCACACGTCTTTGCAATATGTAGCTCTCTATCATGATATATGATACCTATACAAATCATGCTTCATATATTCCATTTTCTGTTTACAATCGAGTTATTTATTTTATTTTATTTACGCTAATATTGAATAAAATACATAAAGAAAAGAATCGGATGCAATCATTGATGTGTGCGTGCGTGTGCGTGCGAGCGCGCGTGTGTGTGTGTATGTGCGTGTGTGTGTGTTTGTTTGTTTAACCTGCGTCGTCACAAACGAGAAAAGGACGCCACCACCAAGGAAACCATTCTCTAAATTAAATGTACAGTATATACTATATACCAACGATGCATCTGATGTAAATGACAACATGCGCACAGGTGAAGTGTGATCATTATGACAGCTTGCCGGCCTCTCTTGTTACTACCAGGTCAATACTCATATGCTGGCCGTTTGAACCCTTTGCTGCTGGTGGTGGTGTTTCAGGGAACGATTCGTTTACTCAAAGTTGTTGGTTTATTTCTGTGTTGTGTGATAATTACATTGTTTACTTATTTCACATCCACCATGAAATTGACGTATAAGCTTATGGTGGACAACGTTGCACCAAGAAACATAAGACAAAGGCCATTTTCATTTTGATATTTGGTAACCCAATTGATATTGGAGGGAGCCGGCGACTTGGGTCAAAGCCTATTTACATTCAGTGTCATTTTTTTCGAAAACTTCTGTGGGTCAATTTTTCGCAGAAGAGGCACTGTAAATACGAGGTTATTGCCCGATATCACCTCTTCTTTCATCTTTGTCTCGAAAGCCGAGTTTTTTGTAAAGAGCACGATGGGGGGCGAGGGACCAGTTACTGGAGAAATAAGAAAAAATTCACACACACACGTACGTACATACGTACGTACGTGCGTGCGTGCGTGCGTGCATGCATGCATGCGTGCGTGCGTGCGTGCGTACGTACATGCATGCATGCATGCATGCATGCATGCATACATACATACATACATACATACATACATACATACATACATACATACATACATACATGCGTACGTACGTACGTACGTACGTACGTACATACATACATACATACATACATACATACATACATACATACATACATACAAACATACATACATGCGTACGTACGTACGTACATACATACATACATACATACATACATGCATGCATGCATACATACATACATACATACATACATACATACATACATACATACATACATACATACATACATACATACATACATACATACATACATACATACATACATACATTATTAAAGAATGTTATTAAAAAAATAGTCCAAGATATTAAATTAAAACTATATATATAATCGACAAATATTTCCCTTCATCACTATTTGAGGTAGTGTTAGTGTTTGAATGGTTACAATTTGTCATGTACAGTTAATCGTACAGTGTCTTCAAACGTACAGTGCATCTGTGTAACTTAAAACAACTAATCTATAATCTTGAAATTTGTAATCACTGAGGTACAAGAGTTCATGTAATTTATAACAATAAACTTGGGTCCGTGACTAACCGCGGTCAACCCATTTTCTATTTTCGTTTATTAAAATTGAAAATAAACCTTCGATAATATCATTTTGTGTGGTTCATGATGTCAGTACCATAGGTAAGTTCGTTTGTTTGTTGTGGGTGTACTCCAGTGCTTCTTTCCTGGATGAGTGGCATGTCGTCTTCAGGACTAAGTTCAATTTCATCACTGGTTGTCTGTTGCTTCTGACCTTCTCTGCTGTGATGTAGACCATAGCTAAGGTATAAGGTCATGCCTGAAATTAAAACGTGACACGTTATGTAGAAAAGGGTACTTTGACTGAGTTGGGTTTGGTTAAACACGTTAACAGCATGTCCTGCCAATGATCTGTTTGAGGCAATGATCTAGACAATCATGGCTTTTCTTAGACTATGGTAACTATAAGAACAATATGTGTTTCCTTATTTTCAAACTATGCTAAGCATGATGGCATGCGTTTGTGTACCTGTGTTGATATTCGTGTATGCCTGTCACTTTGGCCATGCGATCGCCATACAGGAACCAGTGCTAAATGAATACAAAAATGCTTTGAATCTTATGTAGAGGACACCGGCACTTTTAAGTTTAGTAGCATGGAGGTGACATTTTGTTATGAAATCATCATTATCTATCCATCTATCTATCTATCTATCTATCTATCTATCTATCTATCTATCTATCTATCTATCTATCTATCTATCTATCTATCTATATATCCGTCTGTCTGTCTGTCTGTCTGTCTATCTATCTATCTATCTATACATACATATTACATACATACATACATACATACATACATACATACATACATACATACATACATACATACATACATGCATACATGCATACATGCATACATGCATACATGCATACATACATACATACATACATACATACATACATACATACATACATACATACATACATACATACATACATATGTATAATATATTTGGCCGAGGTTCTCCATTGATCAACTGATATGTATGTATCAACTTATGCTTTTAATTATTGGAAACATAGAATGTACGCATAATCGCTGTAATAAAAACCAAAGTAACATAAACATTATTTCATAAACATAACTTTAATTCATATAAGGCTTACCTATTGTTATCCATATTCCCAATCTTATCCATGTGACGTAATTCAAACTAACCATCAGAATGAAATTAATGAATATACTGAGAGCTGGAATGAACGGAACCAAGGGAACCTGAAATCATGGAAATAATCAGATTGAGGATCATGAACTGACTTTATTTATCCCACTATATAAAATGGAAATTCATATCACAGTTGGTAACAAAAAAAGTGCAATGTGAAAACAATTGAAAAGTATGTGATAATATCTAGGAGTGAGCCTCATAAATCTGCCCAATGACGCAAATATACTGTTTGAAACCACAGACAAGGAAAAGACAATGGTAACTTTTTCCCTATTTGTGAATTCACTCAATAACACTGATCATACATTCATAAATTTGACCTTTCCAAATAAGTAAGTTTAAATAACTCATCTAAATCTCGCTCGATTTTCAAAATGTTTTCGCTAAAATGTCTGCTTCAGGTTAAAGATGGCGCTCGTGGGTCTTTGATCTTTACCAATGAAATAGTGTTGCTTAACCCCCCCCCCCCCGCTCAAATTTTTTTTTTTTTTTTAAAACACACCAAAAAACAAATCAAACGACGGTGCCCGTAGAGCGATGTCACGTGTTACTCAACTTTACCCGGCAACTTTCGGCGTATGTTTCAAACAAGAGGCCTAGCTCGTAATTCCACAATACCCGTTGCTGATCTGTATTTCCTTGTCTGTGTTGAAATTCGGAGTAGACGGTTGTCTTTGATGTCTACATGCAGCCCTGACTAATCTCAAACTGTGACATTCAAACTTTGATAAACCCTCTTTATGCAAAACATTGTCAGTCTTTTCAGAAAAACATTTTCTATCATTAACCCTTCATTTCGAGTCATTTTAAATCTCACATTTTTCTCTTTCCCTTAATTTCTCAATACTTTATTATCCATTGTTGATAGCAAATAATTTCGAGACACAGGCATTGAAAATCTACTTACCTTAAAATTCAAAGGTGTCGTATTTTGTTGATGTATGCAGATAATGAACAACGATATAATGGCCAAAATAGATAATAAGGCGAGTAACATCAAAGCCCAAACTTCCAAATGGGCGATGGCGTTTTCTGCATGGACGATCACAAGTGCCAGTAGAAACAAAAATATTACCATAATCGGCGTGGCAATGGCTGGTACGAAGCCTGGCTTCCTAGCTGCTAAGAATGTTAAAAATGTGAATGTTTTTTTCAGTTTTCCAAAATCTTTAGCGTCAACGTTCTCATGAGTGTCGTCTGCATATGTTCCTGTCATACCTTTAGATTCCGGATTATATCGTAGAACTATTACACACGCAGATACAATGGTGTATGCGAGCAGGGTGCCGATGGACAAAAACTCAACAAGCGCAGCAAGATCGAATATTACGGCCAAAATGGAGGCAATAATTCCAAAAAATATTGTTGCGACAATGGGGACTTTTGTCTTCGGATGGAGTTTAGCAAAAACTGTGAAAAGTAAACCGTCACTAGCCATTGCGTATACGCAGCGTGGCAGAGCAAAGGTGAAAGTGGTCAGGGCTGACGTTATGCCGAAAAGTGCCCCTACTCCAGCTATATACTCTGCCCATGGTAAATTCAGTCCCTTAAATGCGTCAGGTATCGCGGCATCTGGATGGATGTCATAATAAGGCACCATTAACGTAAGGGCGGCAGAAACGCTGACATAAGATAGAGTAGCCACAACCAAAGCTATGGCTAAAGCTCGGGGAATATCTCTAGTTGGATTCTTGGCCTCCTCGCCAGAAGTTGTAATGGCATCGAAGCCTACATATGCGTAAAAACACGGAGCTGCACCAGCTAGGATTCCGGAGATTCCAAAGGGAGCAAACCCAGCATTCGGAATTGACCAATTGCTAGGATCTGCGTATATCATTCCTACCACAAATACGAAGAGTATTATGAACAAGTTAACAACCGTACACGTAGAATAGAATTTTGCCGACACGTTTGCTCCCAATGCGACAAAAGTAGTTACTATAAGCACTATCAGCAGAGCAAATAGGTCAGGATAGGCAGCTAAAAAGGGGACATCAATCGGTCCACCGGTAATATGATCGTAGATAAAATCTCTGATTTTATGGTTTGTCAGCGTATCAAAGTAACCACTCCACGTACGTGCTATCGAAGCACTTCCAACCAGGTATTCAAGTATAACTTCCCACCCAATAATAAAAGCTATCATCTCACCCATAGTAACATAGGTATAGACATAACTTGACCCTGCTTTGGGCACCCTGGCTCCAAACTCAGCATATGCGAACGCAGCTAGCACAGATGCAAAACCGGCGATAAGGTACGACAAGATGACTGCTGGACCCGCAGTCTCCCTTGCAATCGTTCCAGTTAGGATATATAAGCCAGCACCAAGCATTGACCCCATTCCTAGAAAGGATAAATGTACTGTATTCAGACATCGGTCTAGTTCAGTATCCAGCAGGTTAGAATCGAGCGTCTTCACTCTGGATAGTTTGGCGAGAAATCGTTGTTTTGTCATATTTTCAAAATTACAAGGTCTTCTTTACAGTGACTCCACTCCACTCCTCCTCACATTCCAACCACGACACTAAGCTGCTTAGAAAGAGAAAATAATATCAAATCTAAGCCGGAAAATTTATGGCAGCAAAGCTCACTTTTGGAAAATGTCCGCGCATGTGTACATGATACGGGTCGACGACGCCTCGTGTATTGTGTATTGTGAACATACAATGTACAAGGTTTTTCCCCCTAACAATATACCATATGTAGGTTATCGACACAAAGAGATTGTTGATTTGTCATTTGCAATGATATGTCGCGAATGTCACCCGCAGAATAATGCAAGGTCAAATGTCAAAATGATGTGTCATAATATCACGGGTTGCTGTTATTAATAGATTTATAAATGAAACATAAAAGAAAGTGTGTTTAATATTTCATTTTGAACAACCTACATATAGTTTACATGTAGATTTTAAAAACGGCTCTGCAACTGTCGTTCATATTGCGTTTGTCTGTTTTCTCGTTTGCTTGTTCTTTCCTTGTCAATAACTAGACAGACGTAACAGGATATGAACGACAGTATGTGTTATTTGTTACTACAATATATAATGTATATTTAAATTCGCGTTACTCTTTGGGACGAATATTAATGGCTGGAAATGTAATGGTTCATAGTCTAAAATTTAAACGGATGTGATAAATAAAATTTAATAGTTGCTGATTCATGCTACAAAATATGTAAATGAAACATTATTTTTAGCGGTATTGTTTAATTCCAAGCTGACTGTACCCAACGAATGAGGGATTTGAAGTAATCTAGGAATATATGAATATTTGATGTCTTTTCAAACAACAGCAGTCCGTGATGTCGGCATGGTAGAAAGTCAATAATGGCGCATATTGCAATATTCAATAAAACATTTTTATATGAATTAACAATATCACCTTTTTCATGTATGGATTTCACGTTTTATCAGTTAATTCATATGTATTTCATTTATACACTCTCTGTTTCAGGTTTATTCGTTTCAACTGCATATTTTCTAGAAAAGAATCTCTCATTTTAATGACAGGCACGCATTTTTTTAAATTTTAAACTACACCTTAATTCTGTCAAACTTTGAAAACATGCGAGTGGTCCAGATGGACTACTACAAGTTGAATCTGGTGGTAAACATTCTAAATACCGTGATCATTAGACTCTAGATCACTGCTAAAACCCTGAATATGAAAGTACACAAACTTGTGAATATAAATGTCACCATAACAGTTACAACGAAGACTTACTTACTTGAGTCGTACACATCTACAGGGAAACAGATTTAGAAGTTACCGTGGGCTTGGTCCACGTCAAAAGCAACAAGTTTGGCGACGAGTGTCAATGATGGGATTACCTTGTCAAATGCATATCTCAAAGAATCATGCTTTCCTTTCATTGCATATTTTGTATACGGTAATTGTTACGTGAAGGGAATAACAGAACACTGTGCTATGTTGTGTGTGCGCGACAAAATAATATAGTTTTATCAGTTCATACATGTCGAAACCTGAATGACAAGTTATACCTCAGCTGTACATGTCGTTACAGCGGAAATCGTACATTGCGTATTGCGTTGTCATTATTTTCAGGGTCACCCGCTTTTGTTGCTGTCACATTTGTCAACCTTTATTTCTATACTGTTCGCAAAACAACACGTTATGTCAGCAAAGAAAGGTCAAAATTCATTCGCCGTTACCTCTAGGCAAACTAAATCAGACTTCAGAAAATAGAGTATAGCTGTTAGTGTATCCATACGTCCCATACTATGGCAAGCCGTTCAGGCCAAAAGTATTATTCTTAGGTTGGGTCAAATTTTACGGCAGGGGCCCTGGGGATCAATTATTTTGGCAGTTTTTTCGCACCCCCCCCCTTCGTGCTCTCAAAAAATGTCATGCCCCCCCCC
Source organism: Glandiceps talaboti (assembly GCF_964340395.1). Classification (NCBI taxonomy): domain Eukaryota; kingdom Metazoa; phylum Hemichordata; class Enteropneusta; family Spengelidae; genus Glandiceps; species Glandiceps talaboti. Next base: position 23,974,972 of record NC_135552.1, read on the forward strand.
CCCCCCGAAATGAACCCAAGAATTTTCGTAGTCCCCCCTTCCCGGCTACACATATTTTACTGTGTAATTATACAGTAAAACCCCCCCCAAAAAAATATTTGTTCTTCTCCCTGTTTCTTACATGAATTCTTTAATATTACTTATAAGTTCAAGCATAACTATAAATATACATATACATGTATTACCTACCTACCACACTAGTTACAGAACATGTCGTGTAAATGCTTGGCTGTTTCACAATCAGTGCTTCACTTATATTGTACTTTGGAGCAAAAGTGAACTTGAAGGTTTCGTAATGGTAATCTTCATAGATAGTTTATAAAAGATTAAATGTTCCCTACTCGTCACTATGAACTTATCAGAAGGGATTAATACACTTTCTATTTTGGACACTACATGTTGTTGACACTACAAATCACTACATCTCATCAGATTCCAGTTTCTATTATACACTAGGAATTACCACCTAAAGTTCTCTGACTTTACTATACATGCAATATTAATGCCACTATACCAATGTTACGGGGCCATTTTTATGTGACATGGGAAACTCATTTAAAACTTTAGCTATTCGAAGCTTGGAAATATTACCTCAAAGGCTATGAATAACCTAAACATTGCCTTAATAGAAGCAAAAAAACTGCAGATCTGCTAGGGGGAAACCCCCAAGGACTCCCTCGAGGCCTCACCCCCAGAGGTCACTCATGCATTCAACCAACAATCATATGCACCAACAACCTTTTTACTGTCATAATGGTATTAAACTTTTCTTAAATATTTTCACCCAATTCTAATTTGAGATGATAGTCTTTTAAAGATGTGAAATGTTTGCCAAGGTCGTCTAAAATTGCCTTAAACTCAAATCTCCCCTACCAATAATACTACCAGTAAATGTGCTGACCTTTACTACATGTATATGATGATGCCATTTAACTGTTTCAGAACATATTTCAACCCTATGTAAGTTATAAAGAATAGTTTCTGATACTTGATGGTGCTGTCTTGTAAAGCATGGATTGAGTTATTGCTTGAAAGGGTCTGAATAGCCTAAAAATTGCAATCGTTCAGGGCTTCTAGAGGGAGACCCCCTTGGACCCCCACATGAGGTGGACATATCCCAGTCTCAAGCTCTCCCCCCCCCCTTACTGTCAAGATGCTATCAAAGTATATTTCAAAAGTATTTCAACCCTGTGTAGTTGTTTTTTACATGTTGGTGCTGTCTTGTAAAGCTTGGAAATTATTGTCTGAAAGGGTCTGAATAGTCTCAAAATTGACTTTTCAGAGTAAAAAACCTCCAGGACTTCTAGGGGGAGACCCCCTAGGACCCCCCCCCCACTACATGAGGTGTACACATCCCAGTATCAAGCTCTTCCCCTACCTCTTACTGCCAAGATGCTATCAAACTTAATATGTCAAAATATTTTTTCTTTTACATGTTGGTGCTGTCTTGTAAAGCTTGGAAATTATTGTCTGAAAGGGCCTGAATAGTCTCAAAATTCAAGTTGACTTTTCAGAGTAAAAAACCTCAACGGCTTCTAGGACCCCCCATTAGATATATACATATTCCCTACTCAAGCTTTTCCATACCTTTCTCTGTCAAGATGCTATTAAACTCCTTTTGGAATATACTTACCCTGTGTAGTCAATAATTATGATTATATGATAGTGCTAACCCGGGATCTTATAAAGTAGATGCAAGACAGTCAAGCAGTCCAAACTGCCGAGTCACGATCAAAAAATACCTGTCATGTGAATATTATATGTTTTATAATTATATATATATATATATATATATATATATATATATATATATATATATATATATATATATATATATATGTGTGTGTGTGTGTGTGTGTGTGTGTGTGTGTGTGTGTGTGTGTGTGTGTGTGTGTGTGTGTGTGTGTATGTGTGTGTGTGTGTGTATGGGGGTCATCATGTTTTAGAATTAAGTGATAGGGGGGTCAGCCTGTTTTTGGTTTTTCAGATGGGGGGGGGGGGGGGGCAGTGACTTTTTGTCGGCCCAATTTAAGAATCCACTGCCCCCCCCCCCCGGCTGAAGAAACTGACCGGCCCCTTATATATTGGCAGACACGCACATTCGCCGGCGAGAGAGAGACAGAGGCAGAGACTAGAGAGAGGTATAAAGTCAGTCAGGCAGACAGACAGACAGACAGACAGACAGACAGACAGACAGACAGACAGACAGTCAGAAAGACAGACAGACAGACAGCCAGACAGACAGACAGACAGACAGACAGACAGACAGACAGACAGACAGACAGACAGACAGACAGAGGAAGGCATACACAAATACATTCGCATGGCTGTCACCCAACTCATCACTAAATCTAGGTTTTAGAATTAAAAAAAATAACTCGATAAACGACTGCTCCTGAGGTTTACAATGTAATTTGGTTATTGAATTATGAGCAAAATCTTTTGGCCCCCTTTCAGACCATCAGAATTTTCATGGCCCCCTAATTTTTGTCGCTTTCTAGTCAATTGGACCCCACGTCAATTGGACCCTAGTCAATTGGACCCCTAACCAAATGAACCCTCGCCGTAACCAATGTAAGTTGTTCAGGGATATTCAAAACATTATCATTAAGAAATAGATAGCACAAATACGAGTGTAGTCTGTTTGGGTGTGGGAAAGGTATCCACCGTAACATTAACAAGAGTAAAGTGTAGAACGGGAGCAGTCTTGCGCTGGAGTCTTGCGAACCATGCATCCATGTGGGTTAACGAACTACAGATTCACGGTGTGCATTAAATGAGACCAAACTTTTATCGTGTGCAAGCAGGATTATATTTTACCCACAGTTTAACCCAAACTTTTATCCAATTCACAAGTTGCAATTGATAAATTTCCTTGCCTCAGGCATAGTCCCTACTCGGCGAGGGTTCATTTGGTTAGGGGTCCAATTGACTAGGGTCCAATTGACGAGGGGTCCAATTGACCTGTTTCCATTTTTGTCACCCACCCCCCTTTTCTCCCCAAGCCCCCCTACCAAAGTCTGACCCCAACCTTCAATGATTTTAGATGTAGTATTTTATAAGCCTGTAAAACAACAATAATCTCAAATCAATGAAAACTTGTTTGAATAAAATGACGTTAACGGAATAAAAGCGTGGACTCCATCTAAAAACTACACATGAATGGTTAAAATTATTTTGTAACTCCGAAAATACAAAATACCTCATATCAGCTAACATAAGAATAATACTATGCCATGACCTCATAACCTCGTCACATATATCGCGCCCTCTTTCAGCGCACATAAAGATCTTTTGTCTATCAGTTTCACCCGCCATTTTGAACTGTTCAGAGCAAATCTTTGGTTACAGACAAGTGTATCGGTGATGTTAGCTTCACTAACCCACGCATTGAGAAACATCACACAATTCTTTGTTGGTGATAGCATAGGTAACCATCAAAGAAAGTCATTGAAGAGATCAAGAACTCCAGATAGTGAGAGGTACGTAAAAACGTAATATATCTAGCTCTCTAGAGTACGAGTGTACAGTACAGCAACACTTGCGTCTCAGCTCACTCGAACGACAACGTGATGTATTGAGTCCCACTATGTAGGTACATGACCATGCTGACACGTTTCTTACCGTGGCTGCAGGCCGAGTAGACTCTATACAATAGGGCTATAATACTGTCGCTATTGCAAGACTTGAAGTTGTGTACATGTGGTAGCGTAAATTAATGAAACAGTGCACCGTGGATCCTGGCGTGGCCATGCATGGCGTACACTGCTTCCTTCGTTTTAGATTGATAATTTGATATAGATATATAAACACTAGATGTGATCATGATATATCGTACAATGCATATTGTACAATACAATTCGTATTTACAATGCAACCCGATGGCTTATTCGAAGTACAATGTACTAGTATTCACCTTTCAGTTTTACATACAATGTCAACATAGTGGGTCTAATATTATGCATTGGCATACAAGATCACATTCAGCAATCTTATAGTCTTTTGATTATTTATAATTTGTACGGTAAATTTTTCCCTGGTACAGTCTCAAAATGTGGTTATTTGTTGTACAACATTATATATTTTCATATAAAATTTGAACAATTTTTTTTATTTCAACAGTGATATTGAAATAGTTGAAGAACGTTTTGGAGGACCTCGCAAGAAACACAGAAGAAATGATGAACGAACTATAGTTTTTGGTGAGAACCTAATCCTTAGATACTTTGCAGTCATTGCTACACCAGTAATTCTACAGAGATGTCAGTCTGTGTCTGTATGTGAATCGTTGTGAAATTTTATAAATTGTAGAGGTGTAACATTTAGGAATTATTCAAAATCGTTACTGATATCATACATATATTACTGTACAAGACACATGAAACAAGACAGTAGTACATTAAACTTGTAAAGGGAAGACCAGTGTTATAGAGTGAAATTTTAAAGTTATAATGTGTTTTGTGTTTCATTTTTTTTAGCACATAGACAAACTATGGATGGCCAAAGGAAGGAGAATGGATCATCCAATCCAACCAGAAAATTACAAATGCATGGTAAGATCACTCGTGAAGTTAGTATAAATTTTCCACTTCTTTCATCCTTTGGTCTTCAAGTTGTTCATAAAATCTACATTTTGGCTCTACCCCATACCCCATGACTTGTAGATACCCCTCAATAGACCCAAGTCAGTTCTGAATCACTCATGATGCAAGTACAATGTAAAATAGTGTTCTCCCCTGGGTAGATTGCAAGGATGGAGACTAATTTGCATAATACTTTACATATCAATAGTGTGACAATTTGCATAATAAACTTCAACTTTTGAAATGTACTCTGACCTGTTTATACTAGTTAATACATACCAGTACACACGTGGACATTGGCATCAGTGGTGGCAAGGATGGTGTTAGCTATAGTCTATGCTTTCTCTATAGTGGGGAGAACAAAGCACAACAAAACCTGGCAAGCATGATAGCTGGGTTGGCAAGGATGGTGTTAGCACTATGCTTTCTCTATAGTGGGAAGAACAGCGAAACAACTACAAATATACAAGTTAGGTATTTGTAATAATTTCAGAATGTTATTTATTTTTGAAAGATTCTGCACGGAAAGGAAGTGAAAAGGTTCACCACCAATATGAAGACAAAATAAAGAAAACATACAGAAATGAGGAGAGTGAGTCAGGTAACAGACTCACAGCCAACCCATATCAATCAAGGTATGTATTCTTTATCATATCAAATATTGTATTACCGGAAAAATTTTCTTTTAAAGGAAATATTTCACTTTACTATTACTGTGATCAAAAGATATCTGTAAAATTGTTTCTATAAGTTATCACTAACAGATATTCATATCTTTGACATGCAATGGCCGATTTCTAGCAAACCTGGCACAAAGGTGGTTATTTACGAATATGTTTGTTGTGCAGTTTGTTGTCTAGGAGTAGCAGTAGAGGAAACAGTGACACCAGTGGAATTTTTCCATCATATACCAAACAACATGACACATCAGTGGCATCAAAGCTATTCCCTGGACATTTATTAGGCACAGTGGGAAGGAGCAAGCCAATGTCATCCCTAGCCAGACCTAGACAGTATGCTATCACCAGACCTAAAATGTATGGAGTGGAACAGGTACAGTACATGGATTAAAATAGTAGTAAATACACTCGCGTGTAAAGACACTAACTTTTCTTCAATGATATTGCTCTTTTGAGTAGTCATGAATTGAACCTCCATGTACCAGGTACCCGTTTCCAAGGCAACATAAACTAAGAAAATTCAATGATTGTGTTATTAGTCATATTGAATACGCCGTATTCCGGTTATCGAAGAAGCCCTGAAAAGATAAAAGATATGATTGTTTGGCCACTAGGGGCGCTGTTTTAGAACCGGAAGTGAGGGCCAGAATTGTAGCGCATTGTTGCAAAGCACAGAGTCTATAGGCATCGTAACCACTGACTAAAGATTTTCTGTCATTCCCGGTAACTTTACGCTATAATATTGCATTATCGCCCATCAAATAACGAAATAGCAAATTAACCTCTTGTTCTCCTAATATTTCGCGTAAGTTTGGCTCTGCAATTCGACCGTGAGGAAAACCCAAAAGTAGCAACATTTTGAAACGGGTAGTACACTGACATCTCACTCACGTTTTTAGTGTGACATCGTCCATTTGCGTTACCGTTGGAGAAATTGTAGCGATTGCTTCCAGTCAAACATCGGAACGGAAAAAGGTACAAAAACAGAGGAAAGAACCCTCAAAATCACAATATACGCTACAGTTATTGCAGCTTGTATAAAACCAATCTGATTAAAATCCGATGTAGATGTCGGCTAATCGTTCATTGCTATTTTACTTTCGTTATTGTGCCTGAATTGACCTTCGTGGTACATGTTTGATCGCCTCCTCTACCGATCAGGACAAAAACGTAAACATGTACCACGAAGGTCAATTCAGGCAAAATAACGAAGGTAAAATAGCAATGAACGATTAGCCGACATCTACATCGGATTTTAATCAGATCGGTATAAGGTATGGTATGATGAGTGAACCACGTAAACGTTACATGGAAGGCCGATTCATTGAAGGGGTGGGCGGTGTGGTACATCAATCACAATAACAATATTTATGATTCGTTGCCGACTTCAATGGGGTTTTTTATACACTGATGGTCCTGAATGAAGAATAGCAAGCTAACCAAAGTGTGATAGTAAAGATGAGTATATCAATACAAATATGTTTATGCCAACTTATAACCAGTACATGAAATGTTTTTTTTTCCGGACAAAGTTTTATGATTTCACCCGTGGTGCTACACCACTGTTCTAATAAACAAGAAAGGCCTAAGTATGCGGCGACATCAGTTACAATATAAACATGTGGCTTGGTAATTTATTGTCGACCGAACTCTCAATATTGCAATGACTGTAGCTGGAAGCTGTTCAATCTGATTAAAATCCTATGTAGATGTCGGCTAATCGTTCATTACTATTTTACCTTCGTTATTTTGCCTGATATTATTTTTCTTGGTACATGTTTATATTTTTTAGCCTGATCGTAGAGGAGGCGATCAGGCAAGCTAAAAAATGTAAACATGTACCAAGAAGGTCAATTCAGGCAAAATAACGAAGGTAAAATAGCAATGAACGATCAGCCAACATCTACATCGGATTTTAATCAGATTGGAAGCTGTTGTCAGATTTGTAATTTTCTAATCGTTCTTTTGTCAAGCAACAGACACCAGTAAGGTAAAGAAATATGTTTATCATGTCTACATCGGGTATATTTCGAAGGTCCTCCGTCCAACTTTCAATGTTTCCGCTGTCGATTAGTTCTATCTTTTGATGCTTGACATCCACTATTCGTCTCCTCTTCCGTTCTCTCAGAAAATTATCATTTTCTAGTGTTTCAAGACCAAGGTTGACAGCATTTCTGGCGATATCTAGTAGATTTAGAAGTAGTAATTTTCCACTCTTTTATGAATGCACGGAGTTCTTTTACGCCCATTTTGTTGACAGCTTCATACATCGCCATACTATTAGATGCCATGACGAAAATTCTGGCCCTCACTTTGTCAGATATGGTGCGCCCTCTCGCGATACTTTCCTGCGAAACAACCGGAAGTTCGATAACCGGAATACGCCGTATTGCATCATAATTTCATGACAATCATTTGATTCCTTTGTTGACATAAAACTTATTGTATGTATTGTTAGTTCTCTGTAGAGGCTACATTCAGTAGAGATGACATTATACCAGCATTTGCTTATACTTAGAGTACATTATTTCACATCACTGTAGTATGTATATATGTTCAGAGGAAAAGACTGTATACACGAATACAGTGTATTTATCTAAACTTGCTGTGTACTGTTTTGCTTCACTGTAGAGCATGCGTTTAGAGGAGAAGGCATTATACCAGAATTTACTTATGCAATATACAGATGCTTACAGACATGCCCCCAAATCTATAGATACTCCCAGGAGTCAAGAACAACCAACTCAAGCCCACAATCTTGACCAAACAAGGTGAGAACAACTCTCAATACAAGCAACAAAATTTTAACACCATAAGATTAAGGATTCAATTTGTTGGTGGACTTCCACTACACACACTACATTACTGTAGGCACGCATGAGAGTAAGTCAACCCGTCTAGTGTGACATGAAATCCTGTTTCAGTTACGAAGAATTTGGTATTATTTAGTGCATGTGAATGACTGACAACTATGGATACTGTCACCCAGTGGTCAGTGTCGACAATATTGTTTTCACTCTGTGACGTACAGAGACTTAGACTGTTTCTCAACTAATGAGACCATTGTAGTTACATGTCACAGATTTATCATGTAAATGCATGAAATTTGTGCTTCTACAAATTCCATATGTTGAGAATGTTTGTATCGCTGCTTGAAAGAATAGACATCTTGAATAATGAAGGCATTGTGACTGAGATCCTCTATGTCAACTTTCTTGAAGTAATATCATCGAAACTCATGTGTTATAACTAAGATGTTTATCTCTCCATCAACTGCCTTGAAGGAAAGTCATCAAAACTCGTATATCTTAGATCACCCTCAAACGGTTAAAATCTGTTATTATCCAGCAGCAAATGGACCAATCACAGAGTTCCTTTTATATTCTCAATGTTGACTGCTTCTCTAACATGCCTGCATCTGTCATGGATTTTGACTTTGAAAGGTGCTATGACATACAGACGTTGGCGCTCTTCAAAATATTCTCCGTTGTAAAGACGTGTTTTTCACCATTTGATTTTTTTCTCTTTTTACCAAAGAATTGAAACAGAACTTGGTAGTTTTATTGAGAAGCCAACATATACAGCAGAGAGAAGAGTTCCACATAGACAAAAAGTAGAAGCACATGTCATTCCGTCAACAGAGAAGGAAAGAAGTTTAGGTAGAATAGAAGATAGATTTTACCAACCATTGTGTACACCATATACTGGTTCTACCAGGTCTGTCCTCAAGAAAATAGACACTCCAGCTCAGCCAGGTATGTAGTTGTATATCAGGTCTGTATATATGAAAATAGACACTCCAGCTCAGCCAGGTAGGTTACTGTATATCAGGTCTGTCCTCAAGAAAATAGACACTCCAGCTCAGCCAGGTAGGTTACTGTATATCAGGTCTGTATATATGAAAATAGACACTCCAGCTCAGCCAGGTAGGTTGCTGTATATCAGGTCTGTCCTCAAGAAAATAGACACTCCTGCTCAGCCAGGTAGGTTGCTGTAGGTTAAGTTAAGTCCCCTTTGCTGGGTATACCTATTGGTTCCCATCATCTATATCAATTGAATCAAAGTCTGCTCCATTCAAACCTGTCACAAATGTGACATACTATAGAGGGTATGTGTGAATCACTTTGTCTTGCATCCATATTAAATTAGACAAAAACCAAGTATGTATAATGCTAGCTCAGGATTCTTATCATGCACAGGGACTCTAATTAAGTGTCTACAACCATATGCAACATGTACCGGTAGTATTAGATATGAGCTTTCTATATGTAACATTCAACTTGACCTTTGAGGACACAGTGACAAAGGTCATTGTTTTGATACGACAGACAGTGTGTGTGTGTGTGTGTGTATGTGTGTGTGTGTGTGTTTGTGTGTGTGTTTGTGCGTGTGCGTGTGTGTGTGTGTGCGTGTGTGCATGCGTGCATGCGTGCATGTGTTTCATTTTTTGAACACACAGGTGACTGTACTTCATACCTGTACATTAGTTAATCATCCCTAAAAATTACACATGCTTAGATTTCCCGACCATTGTAATGATAATACAATTCTCATTTACAGATTTCGAAGGAGCGAGTCCACAAAGTATGAGTCCACGTGAAGTCAGCCTATCAGATACCTTGTCCAGAAGTTCAGTTATTAATAAATTTTCAAAGTATTGCTCTGAGGACTGGATAAAACAATTGTAAGTTTCATGTATGTTCACCTTTGACCTGTATTCTGTCACTCAACAAATTTGAGTAATCGGTGTCAGGTATTCTGATAATCATGTGGCTATATACTGCATGATATTTTCAAGTTGGGTACAACTATACCATGTAATCAAATATTAGTCCTCAATATTTTTTGTCATTCAGCCAAGTAAGATATGAGTGACCTAAGGGGCCTTGCCACTATGAGTTGGTAGACGAGTAGTGACAAAACTTTAGGTCATAGTTGTTTTCCGGCAGAATGAAGAAACTATATATAGGAGAGCCCACTACTCCATAATACCATGTAAGAAACTCTTTAAAATTAAATATGTTTTACATCAATAATTTCTCTCTACAGAAAATCCAAATATGAAGCCTCTGAAAGGGAAAAACTTCGTCAAATTGAAGAAGTAAAAGTAAAACTTCGGATCTATCAAGAAAGGGTAAGATGATAGCACTTAAGATATCCCATTTACCATACACAATTAACTGTAAACTTCATTTGATTATACTGTTTACTGGAGAAATGTCAATTACTGATGCCAAAGCCAGCTTCTGCAAAATGTGATGTTCCGAAATGTAAACTTTACCAGTAATGTCTGTGTGTAGTGTGAATTGGATAAGTTTAATCACAGTGTCATGCATATAAATACATCATATGATGAATCAACATAAATGGGTTTCAACTACTTGGGCATGTGGCAAAATTCTTGTGAAATTGTATTGACTAAAACAAACTTTAAATGTACAGCTTTCTTGTCCAGACATTGGTGGGATCAATTAATCTAAAACACATCACCAGAAATAATGATTAGTTTTTATATTTTTACTTCATTCCTTCACCCTTAGTCTTTGCTTACTAAAACATGCAAATTTATTTTCTTCATTTTGCATTTAAAGATTTCAACTTAAGAACAAAATGTGACCAACTCTTAATTTTGAATTGTGATGGAACTGTATCAGTTATCATGCATTCAAGTAATTTTACCCCAGTAGACAAAGATAAGCTTGCTAATTTAGTTAGTTCTCACATATTGATACATATCCTTTTTTCACAGCGTGCTGAACATGAAGCCAGGCTTGAAGAACAGGTAGGTGCAATAAACTTGTAAACATGGCTCTGACTTTTAGTATATGCAAGATCAGAGACAAGACGGATGATGTATAGCTTAGGAGGACCAGCTATGTTGCAGATCCTATTAGCTAAGTGTTACTTTAAAAATACTATATTTTGACATTCAAATATATATATATATATATATATATATATATATATATATATATATATATATATGATTTGGATCAGAAACATGAAGTGTATTTGTGAGAAGAAGCCAGGTATGATGTAGATCCTCATCACATAAGTTGGACAAAAGATCCTAAAAATTGAATGAACTTTCAAAGAAATTGTAATGATTGGCTAAGTCAGAGATAAAGTGTGTAGCTGAGAAGGAGACAGTTATATGATTGGCTAAGTTAGAGATAAAGTGTGTAGCTGAGAAGGAGACAGTTATATGATTGGCTAAGTTAGAGATAAAGTGTGTAGCTGAGAAGGAGACGGTTATATGACTGACCTCATCGGCTGCTTGAGTAAATATCTCAATTGATGTGATTTGCCAGATCAGACATAGAATGTATATAATATGTTGAGAATGAGATTGCTACGTTACCAATCCCATCAGATAAGTTACAGAAGATCCTAACTTGGGTGAACAGTCTGATTTACTGTGTCAGACAGTCTTAGAATATGTATCACTGCGAAAGAGTCAGCTGTGATGTATATTGTTGGTCACTTAGCTATGTTTAACACAAGATCCTAACTTGAATCAATTTATGATTTGCCAGATCAGAGACAGAATGCATATTGCTGAGAAAGAGCCACCTGTTTTAGAAGATGTTGAAGACACAGATGAAGAAGAAAGTCTACCAGAATTGACAGAAGAAATGGAAAATGAAATAGATAATGCATTTGTTGCCAACCCTAGGGAAGAGATCCTGACAGAAGGTTTTAGATTGTCAATTACTAGGGATGATATACAGACTCTGAGTGGACTAAACTGGTTAAATGATGAGGTATTGTGTACTGTCCTATTTGTGATGTTCACCTGTGTAATCAAATACATGTAATGATTTCCCCATGACATTCTGGAAGCGCTGCACAGATAGCCTTTGAGCTAACCATATATTGGCACAAACCCTTATACTACACAGAGAACATATGGTATACTCAAAAACTCCAGCATGTAACAATCACCCCAATATTTTATCTTTGTTCAGCCCAGTAAATGGGTAACTTAAGGGGTCTTGTCACTATGAGCTGCTTGATGAGTAGTGACAAGGCCCCTTAGGTCACAAGCATTTTGAGCTGAATGATGAAATATATTGGGGAATAGTATATTAATTCCTTGCCTTTTAGTTAGCCTCATCATGTGTACAAGACCCTTGATACATGTGTGTATTGATATAATGATTGTACCAGGATGCCACCACCACCACCACCACCATCACCACAGCAACATACACTTTGATAAAATCGTTTCCTTTTCTGATTTGATTGTTTCAGGTCATAAATTTTTACATGAATTTATTGATGAAAAGAGGCCAAGATGAGGTATGTACATAATGATGATAAATAATATTAGTCTTTATCTAACACTTTCCCATACTGTGCTCAGAGTACTTTATAATTATTACCCCTGTCATGGATCTTTAGTGGAACAATAGCCCTCTATACTTTCTCAACTTTCTGGGGAGCATACAATCAATTGCAGTACCTATACATGCATATGATTAAATATTCACATTGCAAACGCTATCCTATCAGGTTCCCAATTATACAGCTGGGTTGACCGGGGCACAATTGTAGTTAAAATCTTGCCCAAAGAGTTAAGCTATAACCTATTCCGACACAAGGCTTGAACCAACAACATGCAGATTCCAAGCCATGTATAACAGATTGTAGTCCTCCTACTGGACAGTGGGTAGTTACATATTATTCAAGGCTTCCTGTCAGTGTACAACAATACCAATACAGTGCGAATGTCAATCTTTGTCTTCCAGGGCAACCTAACAAGTCCATGCCTTTAATACAAGTTATTCCCTCTCTTTGTCTTCCAGGGCAATCTAAAAGTCCATGCCTTTAATACATTTTTCTATCCTAAATTATGCAAAGATGGCTACTCTTCACTAAGACGCTGGACTAGAAAAGTAGATATATTTGGAATGGACTTAGTTTTTGTACCGGTACATTTAGGAATGCATTGGTGTTTAGCTGTAAGTATTGTACATTTAGGTTTTGTGCCAATGTTGAGTTTTCTCAGTCCAAAAAATATCAGACCATTTTCCTATTGATTTTAAGCCCATGGGAAATCAGTACTATTTGGATTGTTTTCAAAATATCATTGCCACTGAGTTCGCCAATATTTTGTACCTATCTGTAAGTTTGTGTTCCAAATTCATAGTTCCTGTGTCAATAAAAGAACTTCTTGACGTTGAGATTACTTGATATTGTAGTCACTGAACCCTCACAGAAATTGTAGGTACAAGCTCTCTTAGCACTTACATGAATCAAGTTGATAGTCAAAATGTGATCCTTTAATGTGAAAATAAAATTGCCTCGTTTATGCATTCAATCATCATTACATAAAATATAAATGTGTTTTTTTTATCCAACAGGTGATAGACTTTAGGAAAAAATCAATAACATATTATGATTCAATGGGTGGTAACAATATGCAGTGTCTCAATAAACTCAGGTATGTTAACATATTGATGATGCACTGTGGTTTTTAGCCCTGACACACACACATGCTCAAACTGCTGTACAATAGTCACTACCAAGCACAGACCTGTAATGGTACAACCTGTTAAACTTTTGTTAGTTCTCAATTCCTTGCTTCCACTAAATTTATGCTCTCATAATGATCACATCCTACCAGGTACCCATATTGTTGAGTATACAGGGCACTAGTACGGTTCAAAGACTGCTTAAGAACTTATGCCTGTATTTTCTAGAGACGGACACAAAATGCTACTGCAAAAGTTGATGAACTGAACTAGTATGTAAGCAAGCCATGAAGGGCTTTCTTGCTATTGAACAAATGATGTGTTAACCCTGAGTAATGTAACAGGAGTGTTTGGCCACCTTGCAATTATTTTTAAACACCCTCATGGCCTCTTGATGAAAAGTAAAACGAATTTCTGACTACCGGTACTGATATTGGAACAATAACCACTCACAAGTGAAGCTCATATTGTAATACAAAGTCGTACGGTAAGTGTGCATTCTCGCGAGCAGTGCCAGTCTTATGGAACAGTATACCACTTGAACTTCGTTCTTCAGCAACTGTCGATAAATTCAAGAAGGACATCAACACACATCTGTTTGCAAGAGCTTTCTAACTTTTTAGTATAGCGCCATAGAACATTACGTCGTATTGGATTTTGGCGCTACACAAATTCTTTTGATTGATTGATTGATTGATATTTCCTCATCAGCCCTAGTTCCCTAAATAGTCTAAAGATTTGATTTAGCAAAGAGACACTCACATGCCTGTCTATTACTGACATAGCAAACGCTTCAGTTATGACCATAGTATAGAGAATGAGAGAGACTTTCAGAAAGCAAGGGGACCATGAGTGAATTACTTGTGATACAATATCTTAATTTTATTGTTTACAGGGAATACCTAAAAGCAGAGCATTCAGACAAGAAGAAACGAGAGTATGATATCGGTGACTGGCAGCTTGACACAATCAAAGACATCCCACAACAGATGAATGGAAGTGATTGTGGAATGTTTGCTTGTAAATATGCTGAGTACATTTCAAGAGATGTTAACATCTCATTTAGACAGGTATGAAAGACTTGTGTATAAAGTATAACTATGACATATAGGTATCCTGTGGAGTCTGTCAAATACGCTAAGTTAAACCTATTTCCTAGCTTCCTGATGGAAAATTATGATTGCATATATTATTGCGTATTATGTACCCATGCTTACTTGTACTGGTGCATGTGGTCGTTCATTGTACTTGAAAGCGTGTGATCGTACAGTATCATTTACACAGAAATTGCTGTTTCACATCAGCGTATGTAATAATAACAGAACCCCATGCCACATAAGTTCCAGTGTGGGTACTAAGAGGTGTTAGCACACATGCTTACAGTATTTTCTGCTGTACTTTCCCTCACTATGCTCAGAAAATACAGCCATAGAGAACACTGCAACAATGCAAGCACTTATGCAAATACCCTTGAGTACACACACCACACTCACACTCACATGGAATGGGCTTGTGTCATATATTAAATGTATAAGTGTCACTAATGTTAAATTAACATGTAAATTCTTCTCATGATGTTTTTTACTTTCTTTATTGCTGATTGAAGTAGAAATTGGAACTTGTTACCATTGTTGCATAATCCTGATAGCATGACTAAACATTATATTACAATGAGTAACACTGAAGTAAATCACTTTCTCTCAATGTGCTACACTCATTTATAGCATTATACAATATAAATGTATGTTTTATCTCTTCCAAGTGAAAGGCCTTGTGATTTCAGGACGTCTGTTGATTAGAACTGTTGAAATGTCACTTGCAAGAAGTATAACATTTTGTCATCCTTTCAGAAATTAATTTTGTGAACATATTCAGAGATGCTTTTCTTGTTACTATCCAACTACATGGCCTAAATATTACTCTGTTTATATTTCAGGAACACATGCCATATTTCAGACGTCGAATGGTTTGGGAAATACTTCATCAACAGTTAATGTAACCAAGGGAGTCATGAACTTGAAACAGTCACATCACTCACTGTGACAGCATGAATATGAAACAGTATGAGCTGCTTTGCTTTGACCGTAAACTCTACATAGAGTTAATGAACTTGAAAATGACATCACTGAGCATGAAACAGAGTTGCTTTACTTTGACTGTAAAGTTGACAGAGTTTGTAAACTTGAAAGTGATTCATTGCTGTGGAAAATTTAGGGCAACTTTGCTTTGACTATGAACTCTACAGAAATCAGAGAGTTTGTGAACTTGAAATTAAGACAATGTTGTGAACACATAACAGTGTTGCTTTGACAGTGAGCTCTACTACAGTAATCAGACAATTTGTGAACTTGAAACTGACATATGGCACTAAAAATTACAGCAAGGAACACCTTTATTTTGAACATGAAATCTGCACAGAAATGAAGTAGGTTGAAAACTTAGGATAAGAGAACATGGCTGTAAACTAGGAATAAAGAACTGTGCTTGGATCTCTACTGCTGCAGAACTCACAATATTAACGATAAGCTTTGCCATGACATTGAAGCGTATAGAATTCTAAGGGACTGTGAACTTGACATTGAGATGTGACTGAATGAAGGTACAGGTTACAGCTTTGCTTTGCTATTGAAATCTGCCAAAATATGATGAAAACTAAACTCAAAATATATGTAATGTAGAAATCAGTGAAACTGAACCTGACAAAACAGAAATGACTAAATGTTGTGAGCATTACTTTTATATTGAAATACACAAAAATCAAAAGCTTTACCTTGAAATCGCTAAAAATCAATGAAACTCCTAATTTTGATGTAAAGACATAAGACAAGAAACAGTGGAATGATTGCTTTATTTAAAGGAAATAACGTGTAAATATGAAGGTAGAAAAGTATGTTTTGCATTTTATTCTTAATAATTATGTATGTCTATTATTGTGTAAGATTCAACTATTTACTGTGGTCTATATGCTGCTAGGAATATATACCCTTACCACTCATCAACCTCAGCTTTTGGTCAGACTTGTACTTGTACTATATATATAGTAGTTGTTTTTTGTTATTTTTGGAGTAGTATCATTTTTTTATTTCAAAACAGTCAGATAGTACTATTTTTTCCCCAATATTGTCATTATTATAAATATGTCAGTCTTGAGACAGAGAGAGCTTTTGTATTTTCCAAAGAATAAAAGAGAACTAGGCCTTGAATACTTCTGTAACACTGTGTCATACTGCATTGCTAAGGCTGGACTTGGTCTCTCAGACATTACCGGTATACATCATAGTTTTTTATTTTACCATGAAACAAATAAAATATAATTTAAAAAACATGAAATTTAAAGTCTACAATGATGACATCTATTGCAGCTCTCTGCAACTGATGTTTGACATTGTTCATTCATTTCTTGAAAGTTCTGGATAGCAAATCTCTCCCAGAAAAGTTCTGGAAGATCAAATCTCTGCTGGAAATTCCTACTCCCGGAGACTCCAGGGAAATGTAATTTATGAAATGGTTAGCCATGACAGGAATTTCTGTCTTACCAAAGCAGTGTAGTAGTGCGATGCATTTAACATATCCCTGACAAATGACATTATTTAGCTATTATTACTATAGCCTGTTTATGTCCTGATTTGTAATTTTGCCTCGCTGTCTTACTAATGGCTTGTAATGCTATTTATGGCAACCGATTAATTTAACCACGCCCCCAGTTGCAGTTATCAGCATGCCTGTTTGTAGATATTTACATAATATTCACTATATGTAAATTATGTCACTCTTTATGCTTATCTCAACAAAGGCAAGTTTACTGACTTCATGTGACTATAGTCAATTAGAATGATGCCAGTTATCACTGAGTCTCCATTGCGATCAACCAGTTGGGCATTTTTTCAAACCAACCAGTTTAAGCACTTTATTTTCAAACCACATTATTTGGTTGCCTTTGATAACATTACTAGCAGTTAGTGAGACAATCACAGATCACTTTGGAGATGCCTGGCAAGTTCAGCAACTTAAAGTTTAAAGGCCACTCTATTGACCCCTATACTTAAAGATTGTTTACATAAACACACTTGGATCAAAACAAAACAAACCTAACAGCAAAAATTGCCACAAATTATAAGTTAATATTATATGTAGATATATGTGTTCTGTAGTCTCTTTCAACTGACATGTCACATTTGATGTAATTTCAAGAAATGTGTTACTATTTAGAGATAATGAAGTTTCAAAAGAAAAGTCCAGTCAGACTTATTTCTACCTTTAGTACACTTGTATTGATTACTGCTATCAACTTATAGGAAAAGTCCAGTCAGACTTCTGTCTACTAGTGTTCTAAAAACAGAAATAAGTCTGACTGGACTTAATTTTTACTTTAAACGTTGATAGCAGTAATCAATACAAGTGTACTGATGGCAGAAATAAGTCTGACTGGACTTTTGCTTTGAAACACCACATTCAGCTTAGTATAGTGAAATCTACAGATGTTGTGATGTGTGTCTGTTTCCTTTCTCAACATTTCACAATGTTTATGAGCAATTAGTTATTTAAATTTTGTGCTCTATGTTTTTATGTCAATTAGATTGCCCCAACATATCAATATTTCATTATCAGATGATAATGAAATAATTATTATAGAATATAGTGCTGATAATTGAGCCTTCAGTTTACTAAGATAGACGCAAACTAAATCTATTGTTCTTCGATGTGTTAGATTACACAAGTGGGTGATAGCAGTTCCTCTGTTGTGCGACTGTAATCACCCTGTGATCAAGATAGTGTAAACATTGGAAGTCCCAAAACAGTACACTGCAAGTTATGGAACTACTAGTAGCTTTCAGAGACATCTCCCTACTGAGACTATAATTAAACCAACATCCATTCAATAGCTTATCACTGTTGTATCAACATATTGCAACAATAGGTTTAGTTGGGTCTATCTTAGTAAACTAAAGCCAAATTACGAAACTAAAATTTGTTTGATTTTTACCTAAATGCTGCCCTTACCTAAAACATAATGAACAATCATACTAGGTGACACATATTTGTGATCACTGTACACCCTATCTTCTTTCCATGTATTATTCCCAGTCATTCAACCCTTATCCACAGCAAATCCATTGTCCGGCATGGCAAGCAAATACACTTGAAGAAAAAGTATATGTATCTAATACAATGTGATAAGTAGCAACTCTTGACTAGAGTATAGATATTTTTCCACTTCTACCCCCCTATTATTAAAGATTAATTTTTTTTCACAGTTCATTGTAGAATTGTATACCTGTTTTAATATCTCAATATTAAAAGATGTTTTCATTTATTATATAATATACTCATATGTCCACGTGAATTTCTTACACAGTGTGTCTGTCTGTGTCTGTGTGTTTTCTGTCACTGTTTGCAAGTTTGTGTAAAATGGAGAGGGTGTATTTCCTTTGGGATGTTGGATTACTGATCAGTGATTATAAGCCAAGAGGTCACATGGACGAGAAATAGATATTTATTTTTTGTTTGTGAATGAGAACAACATCACTACGTTTTTCTATTTGAAAAAAACATTGACTAACAAGGTCCGTATTTGTAACTCAATAATTGCAAAAAAAATAAACAAAATGTGTAAAAGTTTGTTATTGTACGTAAGGTAGTGATTTGTAAACAATCTGGGTATACACAAGTAATCACTATCCAGTCCAGGCTGTGTATGTGTACATCACTTTCCTTATATTGAAACATAACCATGCGTAAATAGTTTGACTATTTCTATGTACTTGTCTTTCTTTCTTTCTTTCTTTCTTTCTTTCTTTCTTTCTTTCTTTTTCTTTCTTTTTCTTTCTTTCTACTCTATTGTAGAATGTTGTAAGACAGAAAGGTGTAGAAAATAGATAAAAGTCATCGTAACTCATCAACATATATGAGGAGAAACTTTTCAGCAGACGCGTCCGAGTCCCGGGGTCCGAGTCCCATTTCGTGCATGCAGTTCGTGCACATTTCGTGTACGTTATTAGACCAACGCCCTCAGCGGTCACATCGCAGTAGTAAGATGGCACCCACCACATCAACATCACAAACACATGCACGATGCCAAAATATTGAAGAAAATACGCCGTATTTTGTAAGTTACAAAGAGTAAAAGAAGAAGATTGACTCGGCAAACGTTGAAATACCTCAAAATGTCTGATGAAGGTAATTTGAAATTGTTGTCTACGAGTGAGAACTAAATGTAAACAATTCGTGCTGTGCAGCTGGGTTGGGATGATGGCAGGATCAGGAAGATCTTTGCATTGTTGTGTACATAAATGAAGCTTTTGGGTGATAGTCAAAATGAGTTCGCAATATTCCTCGTCTGCAGGCAGTATTGATATGTTCCACTATGTATATCGTCGTAGGGTTTTGTATTCTCTCCGTTCGCTTACACAAAACGGCATGGATTTCTATCTTTCGTAGCTCAGATACATAATTTACAACGTGTCACGGGCTGAAGGTCACACAAAAAAGTGCGGGGGGGGGGGGTTAAAACTGTTTACAGGTACAATTTATAGTTTAGTTTATTTTATCACAGCAGTATAGTTTATACATGTCAATAATGTGTGTTGTAAGACTTTTTGGAGCTCTTTCACTTTTGAAGTTGTAAGATAAATATTGAGACACTCCTAATTAATATTGAAAAATAACTTGTAAAAACAAAGTTTAACAAAAACTAATTTTGAGGGTTAGGGTTGATGCATAACTTGTAATCTTTCAAGAGCTTGTAATGTGTCATAATAAGCATCTAATGTCAGTTTATACAGCATGTATTGAAATTGTATTATAAAGTACATGTTGTATAAACTGACATTATATGCTTATTATGACACATTACAAGCTCCTGAAAGATTACAACTTATGCATCAACCCTAACCCTCAAAATTAGTTTTTGATGCCCAATACATATTCATAACTAATTTATCTAAAGGAAATTAGCACTTTAATAGGAGACATAAATATGTTTGAGCATCTAATAAATATTCATGTCTGCTAAGTTGAACTGAATTTAGTTCTCCAAGATCCATTTCGTCCACTGTCTGGAGATCAATCCACAGTAACCTTAGTCTGGATGCTAACTGAGTGAAAGTATAAATCATAACGATACTGTATAGGAACTAGACTATGTGAGTGAAGGTATAAATTGTAACGATACTGTATAGGAACTAGACTACAGTAACCTGAGTAGAGAGAAAAACACAATAACAAAACAGACATTCACAATAAAAGACAACATAGTGAGAATGGTGACAATCCAATGCCATAACAATTCTGACCAATCTAGTATTAGATTCGTGAAGCAAAGGTACAAAACTGAAGAACAATATAGAGGTGAACAAAAGCTCAATGTGGTGTTTGCATGCAATGAATGAAATCTATGTCATGGGAAATCATGAAATGACTCTCCAGAAGCCAAAGTTTATGAAAATACCATTATTTCCTGGAGCGGCATTTCCCTTTAATTAAGACAGTGGGTATGTGAAGACTGTAAGGTGCAAAATTGCTAAGTTTTTTAAGTTTATAATTGTCCTTGTTATTACCTTATAATAGACAGCAATGATTCAGGACCGAAAATAATTCATGGTTCATCTGAAAATACAACAACTACAGTACAAACATCATCACCATCGTCATCCCAACCAGAGGCACAGAAGTCTGCACCACCACATTGCCAATCACAGTCACCAGCTGTAGCAGATCAGAATCCATCACCACAGTGCAGTCAATCATCATCATCATTAGGAGCAGTCATAGACCAAAGTTTTTCACCACAATATGGCCACCAATCACCATCTGTAGCTTTAGATCGAAACCCTTCACCGCCACCACCCACTGAATCAAAGAAACTGGAGGACCAACTTCATGCTGATATCATTGGAGATACAGTGTTTAGTAAACATTGGGTTTTTACCCTTCTCATGAAGCTTATAAAGGTAGGACAATTCCTTATGTTAGATTTGTATAGACTCTGAGTCACAACTTGTATGACTTTGAAACTCATGCTATCAGCAAGAAAACTTTGCAAGTTAGTATAGTAATAAACCAAGACAGTAACTGCTAGCACATTAACATCATTTAGGATCAATATTACAGTGTCTTTGCCAAGGTTTAGGAACCCTCAATAACAGAAGGAGGTTGGAAGGGTGGTGTGTAGGTGTGTGTAGGTGTGTGTGTAGTAGTGTGTCTTGTAAAACTGGCATAGTTTCCCCAACATGCCATAATTTTAGTCAGACTCAGAAACCCAAGTAAAATAACTCTGGTACTTGAAGAGATGTTACCTACAAATGCAGTATCTTTATTGGTATATGTTCTCCCACTGTGGAAAATGTACAGTACTTACTAAGGCCATCCATGTGACAATGGCTTGGCAGGTTTCTGCCAGTGCTTCAAAATTGTTCTATCATCCCTGAGCTTTGATCTTTGAATGACACATTGATACTTTCACATGAAGAGAAGTCACTGATCCCAATATGTGTGTGTGTGTGTGTGTGTGTGTGTGTGTGTGTGTGTGTGTGTGTCAGTATGTTAGATATAAACATGTCAGAATATTTTTCAATGTTGAAGACATGCACATTATATGCCGATCATTATGCAAGCCATTATGCACATTACCATATTGTTGATATGTAAATTGTTATGCAAATTAGCCAAATCCTTGCAATCAACCCTGGGGAGAATACAGTCAGATATGGGAACTTGAATTATATATTTATATCTACACACCACCCTTACCAAAAAAATGCTATGCTGGCATTAAAATGTATCTGACAAACTTCCTTTGAGGTATGCCATAAGGAAGTCATATCAACTGAATGATAAACAAGCATATATACAAGTGTCGTCAAAACTGAATGCTAGCACATTACTTTCAGAGTGTTAATTGTTCTGCTTTCACCTGTAGGAAGTTGACAAGGGTGATGATGATGGTGATGGAGATGATGAGGAAGGGGATGGTGACAAAGAAACATCCTCAAAGTCACAAAAAAGTGGCAGTAGTCATGGTGACGATATTGAGGAAGAAATTGAAAATGAACTTTGTAAGTTATGGGATACATCTATGAATAAGGTATGTACATTATAACCAACTGGTGTATTACTGTAGTGTTTGTTTGCATAGAAATCAGGTCTATGGTATTGAACTAGTACATGACTCTAAGTGTTGTCTGTACCGATTACTCACTAGAGGAACTGTGAGGTATCAGCTACTTCAAGGCCTCCCCCTTTCATTGAGTAACACAGAACATGTTCAAAACTTTTTTCTACAACATAAGCATGTGTCTGCAAGACATTTGTTCCCATGGACACAGAAGCTGTAAAACGTTATTCACACAAAAGAGAAAGTAAACTATTCCACACAAAATACTTTGGTACATAATTTAAAGTGATACTGTTCTTCTAAACATGTACAAAATGTTGTTGCTGTGTGAAGCAATGCCAATAGCAATCGGTAAACTTGTGTGAATATAGTGCAAAGAAATAAACATAGGGAGCAATGATGAGGGGAAAGGGACAATCTGTAAATTACTCAAATAAGACCAGAAAACACATTCTGTACATTTTCTATTAAAATGATATTAACGAATGCTAGCTACTCCACCATCATGTTATCCTTACCAGTAAACAAGTACAAGTTGTACACATATGTAAATTATACTGTCCAACTTTTCCTTCTTCCTAGGACGTAGCTGTGTTCCTACATGAATGGCAGACAGTGGATATTTTGATCAGTGTCATAGAAACAACCAATGCTCCAAGAGCCACAGTAAGTCATATTTACATATTTACAGATATCTGCAATAACTTACACAAAAACAACTGTAAAGGTTCTACCAAGTTTTGCTATAGGTTCATGGGTGTTGGTATTTGTACTCTCCATACTTACACATACATTGCACTACTTGGTTCCTGCATGATTGCTTTCTTATTGTATCTCATAGACTACAGTATGTTTTACATTATGATTACTTTGTAATCCCCCTGCTGCAGGCAAACCTTTATGTAGGACTGCTACAGTGGGTTCCATCAATCTGTGTATCTGTCTGTCCATACCCCATGACATGCTCAAACCAAACCAGACACAGTATTCAAATACTTCATTTTTCAACCGTATAAAAAATGATGGAATGCATGGTGGCCATATTTGTCATAAATTTCACTATAGTTATTTTCCTATTAATAGTACCGGTAATACACACACATACTTGGTGTATCAATAGACTTCAATGGTGTATGATAACTCTTTTATGCTTTCACACTGTGATGGTGGTTCATCTTACTCTCATTTAAAATTATAAAATTTGCAACGTTTTCACTTGGGTCGAGAAACAGAGAGCAATACAGACAGACAGACAGACAGACAGACAGACAGACAGACAAACAAACAAACAAACACTGATGCCCCCATACCTGAGTGAACATGATGCATACAAATGTAGGGTGTTATTGTCTGTTTTTTATATCACTTTCCTACTACAATCACAGATGACTATACAGTAACCCCTTACACAGTCAAACAATCAGCTTCCCAGTGAGTATACCATCCATATTGCAACTAAGCATGCGTTGTTCTTTTATTTTCTATGTTTATTTTGTAGGAAATCTGTGTTGGTATTCTTGCAAATATGGCTTGTCATGAAGAATTAGTTCTTGATCTAAGTAAGAACCCAAGACTCATGTAAGTATAGGCATCACAACCTTTATGTAATAAATTTGTCTGCAATTGGTGCAACCAAACTGATGGGTATCAACTGTATATTGATTACTATGACAAGGTTAACAGGAATGTCATGTTGACAGACACAGGGTATTGCTGTTGTAATTCCCAAAACAAATTTTGCTGTGACAACTAGAAACTTCAATACTGCCCTCTAGAGTTTGATTACTGTCAAATTGGCTTAGAGGGCACACTGAGCATAACTTACAAATAACAACTCTCTTGTTCTTCAACAGTAAAGTTGTCCTGGCATTACTGGAATGTACAGATCCACCAACGTTGGTAGAAACTACAAGACTCATCTACAGTTGTGTGTCACATACACAGTCAGCTCAGTATTGGCTATCTGCAATGAAAGCAGATATCTCTATAGTCAATACTATATGTTTTGTATTACAAAGCTCTACAAATGGTAAGTAATACCGCTATTATGTATATTATACAATGCACAAGCCATTTAGAACAAAAAATCATCGCGTCAGTGCAGTAAGGTCGTATCTGCTATGTAATTGTATAGCAGATACGACCTTACTGCACTGATGCGATTAAATATGGAATCAATACTCTGGTCGTTCTGTGTCATGACAATGCGTGTTTATGTCATGACAATGTGTGTCTATGTCTCTGGTTCTGCTGCTGTTCAAAATATGAGTCAAAACATTCAAAATTGCCATTACTTTCCCTGATTTTTCTTTGATATTATTGGCGCTGGTATGATTATGTTATTCTCCAATATTTTTCTTCATTCAGCCAGAAAGTACTTATGATGTAAGGGTTGTCACTACTTGTCTATCGACTCATGGTGACAAAGGCCCCCTTAGGTCACTTGTATTTTTCTTGGTTGAATGAAGAAAAATATATTGAGGAATAACATCTAATTGTAGTATGTATTGTGATTCTAGTGGTGAGGCTTGTTTTTATCACAACTGAACTGGTTCACTAGTGCTATAGGTATGGTGAAATGTCTATGTGTGTGTGTGGGAGGGGGTGTCTGTGTGGATATGAATGACTTAAAGTCAAAAACCACAAGACTAATATTGCCATGGTATTTGGTGGGACATTACTTAGGGCATGTAAATTAAAAATTGTTCAAATGAAAATGATTGCATCAAAGATGTGTGTTTTGCATCCAAAAACGTTATTTTTGGTATGAAACTTAAACTCTAAAACTACTGGGCAAATTTGTAGTTTGGTGGGGATGTACATAGGGTTGTGTAGATGAAGTGTTGTTTGTTTGTATGTATGTATGTATGTATGTATGTATGTATGTATGTATGTTTGTTTGTTTACTGTACAGGTGAAATAACACAATATGTTAATTTGTTTACTGTCCAGGTGATCTGATACATAATATGTTAATTTGTTTACTGTCCAGGTGATCTGATACATAATATGTTAATTTGTTTACTGTCCAGGTGATCTGATACATAATATGTTAATTTGTTTACTGTCCAGGTGATCTGATACATAATATGTTAATTTGTTTACTGTCCAGGTGTTCTGATACATAATATGTTAATTTGTTTACTGTCCAGGTGATCTGATACACAACATGTCTGATTTGGTTGATAAATTACTAGATGTTGATGATGAACTCCTTGCTATGTGGTCTTCCTCTACTTTACTTCTAGCAATATGTGAAGCTATACAACAAGTCAGGTAATCGAGTCAGGTAGTCAACTCAACAGAAATGAACTAGATGCCAACTGTTAATTATATACCATAGACAAGGATGGGTCTCTTCTGCCCTCATGATCCCCCCCCCCCCCCTCCATTGCCTGTGATTAAATCAATGAACAATGATGATTGCAGCAGATTAAAAAAAAACATACTAGTATACAAATTACTTTGTACTTGTCTGCTACATGTATAACTGCAGTCAATGAGTTCATAAATAGATAGTTTTGTACCTAGGCAGACTTTTGTCAAGGAAACACTGCTACCACTAATACTAGGATACTGAATGCTGATATCACTTCCAAGTTTGGATTTACACTTTTGTTAAGAACAAAGTTGAAAAACTAGTCAGGAGTTGACTGTTACAGTCCAAGATTCACTGATAAAAATCATCATCCTAGGGGGTTTAATCTTCTCAGTATTTGTAGATGTATTCCACACTTTCTATATTATGAGAGACAGTGGTACTTATTTAGTGTTACCAAGTCAACACAAACAGTTAGGTTTATCGTATGTTGTTTGTAATATCAGATCTGTCTATTGTCATAATTACTCTGTACACAGACTAGACAGACCAACAACATTAGAATACTTACTCCATGCATTGCAACTGTTGTCAACGACAGAAAAGGGAGCAGAAGCTATAGGTAAGTCAAATTTATCATCAGATTGAATAAACATCCTGTGTAACCTTTGACCTTCCAACTTAGTCAAAATATGAGATAAAAAAATGTAACTCGTTAATTATTTTTTTACTTTAAAGTGAAACAGCACAATCTGTGTGTTTGTTTAGGTTGGGGAACCTATGTCACAGAATGGGGTGGTCAGGTAAAATTTGTATTATAGTTTCTTCCGTATTGTATTGACATTATTACCCTAAACCAATGCAAAATGAGTTGGAAATCTAGCCAGATTTTACCTACTTACCATCCCTTACAAAAACACTGGTAGAAGGAGTTGGAAATCTAACTAGATTTTACCTACTTACCATCCCTTACAAAAACACTGGTACAAGGAGTTGGAAGCTTAGCCAGATTTTACCTACTTACCATCCCTTACAAAAACACTGGTAGAAGGAGTTGGAAGCTTAGCTAGATTTTACCTACTTACCATCCCTTACAAAAACACTGGTAGAAGGAGTTGGAAGCTTAGCTAGATTTTACCTACTTACCATCCCTTAACAAAAACACTACTTTAATTCACAGAGATGATGTCATTTAAATACAATACTTATTGAATTTAGTAGCATGAAATGATTGATGGTAATTGTACATTTTAAACCTACACTATAACATTTCTTTCTTCGTTTTCAGTTGAAAACAGTAATAAAGTTTGTCCATTGGTGGCAGATTTTCTCCATTCAGTATGCAGTGAGGAGGTAGTAATTATTATTGGTAGAGAAGTAGAAATAGCAGCTGCAATATCAGTTCTTGATATCATATCACAAAGTATGGGCCTTCATTTTCTTGAGAAAGGTAAGTGTGATGTTTAAGGAAGAACTAGTCAATATCAAACCACAACAAAGTTACTGAAAAATTTCTGTAAATTTATCAATAACCTTTCACCCATGATATTGTGAACTGAAGTGATATGGAGTCTCTTATAACAAAATAATGAAGTCTTGACCAACAAATGCCCAAATATGGAATACCTGCACAAACATGTGAAGTTGAATTGACAGCAATTGATTTTGATTCTGTTCCCCTGTTTTACAATAACACTTTGATTCTGTTCCCCTGTTTTACCATAACACTTTGATTCTATCCAAGTACAAACTGTTGTCGTATGGCCGGCATGCATTCTCACGTCCTGCACCCCATCTATGGAATGCACTGCCATTGGAAATACGACAAAAACCAACAGCTAACACCTTCATATCTATTCACCAGAGCATTCTAACTGTACAGTGCCTCTGAACTCTACATTGTAGTGGAAACTGGTGCTTTATAAATTCACTGATTCATTGATTGATTGTTGCATATTCCCCTGTTTTACCAAAACACTTTGATTCTATTCCCATGTTTTACCAAAACACTTTGATTCTATTCCCATGTTTTACCAAAACACTTTGATTCTATTCCCATGTTTTACCATAACACTGTGATTTTCCATGTTTTTCCTACATCAGATCCACAGATTGTGAGCGATACATTAGATATCCTGGATAGTTTAAAAGTTCACTTGAGAAGACGACGACATTCCTCATTAACTGAAGAAGAAGAACTTCAACTTATGCAAAAAGCAAGGATGTTACAAAAAGTTATAATGAGTTTCATGAGTAGTGTCCTACAGGCAGAGGTTGGTGTCATAGTTTTATCACAACTACATTGTCTGAATTGTTTTTAGTCATGTTCGGCATCACCATGTGAAGTGTTCAGTATGTCTTACTTTTTCCAGAACTGTTTTTGGTTTTTTTCATCTGACTTCTTGAATTTTCATATTGATAGGGGTAGAAAATTAAGAACTCAATGGGTAAATACAAAATATTGACCTGAAATTTGTTATTGATATCTATCAGCATTTATTGCACTGTTTGCATTTGTACACTGCTCTAGGGAGTTTTTGTGTGCTGTGTTTAATATTTCCATTGTACAGAGGCCTAAAACATTAACATAAACACAAAAGACTCCCTAGCTTGCCAGCACAACAGAAAGTGACACAATTGTTCAGGTGCTTTGAATATCATTTTCTTTGCATTTGATTCAAGTATATAGAACTGTTGAACACCATTTTCAAACATCAAATGAAAACACTGTAAAAAATGAGGGTTTTTTTGAGAAATGATAACTTTGAACAAATTTTAAAATTTATGAGATGCCAGCAACAGTTGTTGTCATTTATTTAGTTTATTGCTTCTCTACAGGAATTGTTACTGGTACAGTAAATGTTTTTGAAAAATTAGAGATTCAACTTATTTTATTCTCTGTTAACAGGACAGCAATAGGACAGTTTGCAAACAACTGAAGAAATGTGGTGAACATAAAGTTAAAGTTTTGAAAGCAGCCCTTGAGAAGACAAACATTCAAAGAGATATCATTCACAGCTTAGAATGGGAACTCTAGACAAAACACTCAAGAATAATTCATGAGAGAAATTTATGTTTAAAGGGCCATCCACACTTGCTAGGAGAGAAACTTGATTGAAGCTGCATTATTCAAGGTGAAGTTCTGGTGAAAAAGAAAGATTGTGTAGGTTGGCCACTGAGGGCACTGTTCAGGAGCAGCTTTTGGTCACGCTTGAGTAGTGTAGTATACTTTGTACATCAACTCTTCACAGTACTGTACAGCATTAGACAATGACATTTTCAGATAACTCATATAGTTCAGTCTGCTTCTTTTTTTAAATAATTTCTTTGATCATGATGTAATAATTAGGACTCCTGACAAGTTTCTTTTATATTCATTTTTTAATAACTGCTTGATGTACTGCCATGCAGTCAGCATCCATGTCAATTCTATGATGACAGATTTAAACCTCACTTACCCATTATCTGACATGCCCTCATGTTATACATATTTTTAATATGGCAAATTGGATAGATACCATACCATGTAATCTATAACTAAGGATTTGATTTGAAATACAGTAGACCTCTGAAAGTCCATGCAAAAAAATGTGACTCGTCAGTGGTCGTGATTTAGAAAGGGAATTTGAACACCATAGTAACAAAATAGCTATGGTAATTAGCTTATTGCAAGCTATAGGATCTCTCTGTACATCATTCTGTGTTAGATTGGCACACAAGCAGATGTACTTATATAGTACCCTTATTGTACAATAATACAATGTAAACCTTGGCGATTTGTATGTAGAGATAGTTATGAAAATACTAACAGTTGTGTCATAGTATTAGCCTAAATACAGAGGAGACCAATAGAATGGGTATCACAATGGTTTACTTTGACCAAAATTGTCACTATTTTACCCACAAGTGACCATCTTATCAATGAATAACTTATGGAGGGGTACCTTTAATAGTCTGTAAGATACAATATTCATGCTACGCAATCAGCTAAAGGGTTGGCCGATGTGTGAGGGCGCCCTCAGACTACCAGAATGCCTGTATGGCAACTGGAACAGGAACAGTACACTCTGTGCTAACAAGATGGCCGACACACTTCAGTGAGACAGTGCGAAGTTCCAGAAGAATAATCTTTTATACTGTATATTGATGAAGTTGAAAGAAATGCATGCCTTTGTATCATAAATTTAGTACATGTCTATGCAAACAGTAATTTGAAACAGTGATGCTCTTTGTAGTAATGACAATTTTTTGAGAAATAAAAAAAATGTTTTGTAAACAGTGTGCATTATTTTATCAGAAAACTTGCTTTAAATAATAAAGTCCTGTTTTGTAATATCTGTGAATGTGTCTCAGAATAGACTAGATTTACTTTGAAATAGGCAGTCAACACAATTATTTAATTTCCAAATGAGTTGGGTTTTTTAAACAGAAAAAGATTTTTGAAACTAGGGAAGTTAAATTTTGAAGAGAAGATAAAGCATTACTCTGTACAACATATTTCTCATGTTTTTTCGGTACTATATTTATTTTAGCTGAATACACACAAAAGATTTTTCCACAGAAATATGTCCGATTAACAGGCTTTATGCATTGATATATTTGTATATTCTGCTGTCGTGAAAGTTGTCAACAACAGCTGCACTGATAACAACTGGAGGACTTATTTACAAGTAGTGTAGACCTTTTGCTTCACATTGTCAACCAAATTTAAAATGCATCCTAAATTGCCATTCCATCAAATGTTAATGTGCCAAAATATAGATGTTTACAGTATTGTAAATAACTTAAACACGTAACTTTTGATATTTGCATTAAACTTTGATTTAACTGTTTTATTTATAATGTTAATGTTGATGTATGCCTTCAATATCATTATAACTCCTCTTATGGCATTGTCACACAGTTGACCGCATAAACATCATTTCCTCAACATTTTGCCACACATCTTAACTATGTGCTTCAAGGATAGATTTCCCTAAAAAAATCAAAAGTTCTTCAATCCTCCCCAAACTTTGCCATATGAAATCTAGTTTCTGGAAATTTTGGGTTTCACCATCATGTTTTCAAGGAAATCATTGATCTTTTATTTCCCCATAGAGTTAACACAGTATTCGGCAGCCATGTTGGATTTGGTGGCCATATTGGATTCTATAATGATTTAATTTTGATATTATTTTAACCTCTATTTCCAAACTTTGTTTGGTGACCACAGATTTTTTTTAGTGATTTTAACTGAGAATAGATTGGAGTTTTCTTAAACAAAGAACCACAAAAGTTTAACCAGAGAATGAAC
The DNA here is from genome assembly GCF_964340395.1 of Glandiceps talaboti. Taxonomy (NCBI): domain Eukaryota; kingdom Metazoa; phylum Hemichordata; class Enteropneusta; family Spengelidae; genus Glandiceps; species Glandiceps talaboti. The sequence continues at coordinate 24,006,436 of NC_135552.1, forward strand.
TGAAAATGCTCCCATATATCTTTGTATGATCAGTAGATGTAGCAAGTTTCATTGAATTTGGTGCAGCCATTCTGCATTTACAGCCCCACTTATAAAATTATTAATTATGCAAATTAGAATTAATTATGCAAGCCACTCCCACCCAAAACTATCAGTACAGTGACTGCAACTGCTCCTGTATGGGAGCTAAAAAGTTTATTTCTGAGGCACACCGTTCTTCCCCCCTTTCAAGTCCCTCCTGGTCCATCTATGGACATGAGAATACAAAGTATTGTTACTCTTATAATTCTATGTTATCAACCAAATGAATTCATCATGTACAACACAAACATTTAACAGAACTATGCAACAGACAATTGCTTTGTATTTACAAAGAATTCTCTTTATTTATATGGCATTGCATTCAGCCTTGAGTGTGTGTGTGTGTGTGTATGTGTATGTGTATGTGTGTGTGTGCAAGTGTGTGTGTCTGCAGACCATGAGGGTATGTCCGTGTGTGTGTGTGATCAGTATGACACTGACAAATACATGAGATTTACAAGCGAAAATTGGAACCTGATGGTAGACGTTTTGACCACATTAAAATGGTCTTTTGAGCACTGTAAAGTGATACATACACTACTGATTCCAGTAATTACATACTGCATTGCAAACTGTTACACTACTGGTTGCAGTATTACATACTGCACTGTAAACTGTTATGTACACTGCTGGTTGCAGTAATTGCATACTGCACTGTAAACTGTTATGTACACTGCTGGTTGCAGTAATTGCATACTGCACTGTAAAGTGATACATACACTATTGGTTGCAGTAATTGAGTACAAATCTTCAGATAGGAAGCTTGTTAACAATTGGTCCTTTCTAGCAGACAAGAACTGCTCTGGAAGACAGCTATAGTAGAATGTGACTACTAAACATAGAGAGAAACTAATCATGCCATTACATTACAAGGTCTAAAATGCAAGTTCATTACTACACCTCAAGTTTCAATCTTAGAAATCCATTTTATAGAGTGTATGCTATCAATGATGTTCATATACAATTTGTACAACTTCGGTGACACTGCCTTACACAGTAACTCAATATTGATGACTGACTTGAATAGTCCTGATACAAGAAAACTAATTTTATACTACATGTATTATTATACTGTGAACATAATCTGTTGACTAAACGGGTGTATGTACACACACGCACACACACACACACACACACACACACACACACACACACACACACACACACACACACACGACATACAGACAGAAAGGTAGACATCCACACAGAAATACCCGCACTACATACATACACACAGTAATGTGTACATTCAGACACACAACACTTGCAAAGAGACTGACAGACAGACACACACACACACTATGGCTATATACTTGCAACCCATTATGACCTTTGACCCAAGGGGTCAAATAAACAAAAATATTGGGATTTCAACAATTTAATACTGATTTACAACAGGTATCGGAAGTGTACAACAACCAATATATGGACTTTACATCATCCCCGTCTCATTCCCCCCCAAAATACTCTGCTTGAAATAATTTATCTGCTATTAAAGTTCCATTTTCAGGCTCAACAAATAATACAGTCATTTTGTAAATGTACATTACACAACTTTTTATGCTGAGCTTAATGTATGCATGGTGGCTTACTTAATTCGTCAAGGAAATAAACATACCACTTGCAAATAGACATAACAGAAAAAAGCCTGCATTAGATGCCCTCCTGGCTAGCACAGAATACACTGCTTCTAATATTAACAGACTTCAAAGAACAGATTGTATGATCTGTAATTGCAACCCACCAACCACCTGAGGTCAATGTTTGCTATACTTTTCAGCCATGTTATACCAAACTCCTTGTGTTTGTGAATTTAGTCACATAAAACTGCATTCAAAATAATTTTTATGTGGTACCCCTCCAAAATCACATTTATAGAAAACTTCAATATTCTGTACTCTGCATCATTGTAAAATTGCTTCTTAATGACAGGCATTGTAACCCCCCCCCCCCCCTTACAAACAATACTCTGGTTGGGGGGGGGGGGGCTCACAAAGCACACACTGCAGTCATATTACAAGATCACGAGTATTTAGTGGAGGGCACTGTATATACTACACCAAAATGTTTTTAACACAGGAATTTGTTACAACAAGGCTGTATTGTTGGGTTTGTACGACCACAACTTGTGTACGTCTGCAAATGAAACCTCTTAAACACAGATATTTGTGTATACCTGCATCAGCTATTGTATGCCGAGTACATCTATAAAATATACAATAAACTATATATAATACAACATAATGTCTCCCCACTGTACATAAAGCACACAGTCTCTCACCAATAATATACTATCTTAAAAATATACAATTTTAAAAATAAGCTTTTGGCTAGTTTATCTTTTTAAACCATGTATGCTGCAATGTTGTTTATAGTTAATCCATCACAACGTGTAGCAATGTTTTGTTTTTGTATTTTTCACCCCATTTTTGGTGCACTTTTGCATCAAGCAGGATAAAGCTAAATGTTGTTGCTAAGAGCAAAATTGTGTTACTATGAACAAAATTCACATCTGCATTGAAAATGTTCTCAAAAGAAAAAAAACTGGAAACAGGAAACATCGCAACTGTCCTGCAGAACTACAAGGTTTATAGTAGAATTCAGCCTGTATATCATATATATGAATGACAAACGTCCTCTTTTTTCGAAGTAATTTACTGACCTGGCTTTAAAAAAATAGCAACTTTTTATGATTATTTACACTGTACATATAGCCTGCTACTGTTATACTGAGCATTGCATATCTAACATCACAATCACCTTCATTTTCATGACACGTTCTAGGTGACCACAAAATAACCTACTTGTCAAAAAATACAGAACAAGTATTATTGAAATGCTGAATAAATCTTTGGAAGTCATTATAGTGTCTACAAAGGTAAAGAAATGGCATAGAACAACATTTCATTTGAAAGCCTGACAAATTTCATTGGAAGCCATTGTTGTCTAAGGCGGTACATAGACTATGTAAAGAGTGGTAATATTTCTGGTGTACATATAACACTACTTGTACGACATACCATCAAGGAAAGGATAAAATTTTGTACCAATATACTGGACATAATGGGTTGAAAAAAGTGCTGACGAGAAAAATGATCAACTGCTCATCTTTCTCTTTTAGGCTGCTCCAAAATAATGACTTCATCAAGTTCGTTATTTTCAATTTTGTCCATATTTTTCAAGTTTGATCCTTACTAATACAAACACTACTGCATAAATGACAATGTCACAGCATCAAAAGAATTATATGTCATTCCTATCTCACAATTCTTGACGTGAATATTGGAATTTCTTCTTTTTTCTGTAAGTGCAGTATACTGACCGACCTTTGACACTGTTTATTCTACCTGTATAGTGGTTTGGAGAGTCTTGGCTACCAAGATTCCTTGCTGGGACTCTCTACTTCCAGCTCTCCAAGTACAGGAAAATGATGTTGAAAAATCTTTGAGCAAGGATGGCTGAACAAAGCAGTGTACGCGTGGATTGAAGTAATCATATTCAGGATAAAGTTAAGATCAAGTGATACAACTTGGAGATCAACATGGTTTTTATATTCGGATCCATAGTGTATTGCTTCATATTCAAGTATTCCTCTTGCTTGTCACTCAGATTAGCCCCACAATGCATTGCAATGTTCAGCCATATTGACTCACAGATTTTTCCAAAGCAATTTTCAAGACTCTTCAAGAATGGAAGTGGATCATGCGCAGACGAGGCTGGGTTACCAAGACTACAATTTTGACAGCTGTTTGACCTTTGGCATTATTTATATACTGCCCTCTTACTGCCATCAAATTCTAAACTGATACTGCATAAGAATTTTCAATTCAGCATGCACAAATAACTTATGAATTAAATTTGTTTCAAAAAAGTAACAGAAACATTTTTTCTTAACTATTAAATTAAACCCAACTACCAAATACGTGAGAGAGAAAAAAACCTGTTATACATATTAACAAATATCAGATGTGTGATAATTTTGGGGAAAAAATCACAACAATGGCAGTGAAAGGAGAATTACTATGGTTATTTATCCCGACAAACTAGGAAGACATATCACCCACCCCTACTGAATCTGTCTGTTTACACAGCATATATATTACAGCGTTTCTACATCTCCTATGCAAAAATTGACTAAAATCTTGATATATAGACTTAAAACTTTCAAATTCATCCTCAACAAAATTTGGCACTTGCTTTGAGCAGTGATATAATAGTTCTCTCAAACTAGGAAGCTAAACTTTGAACTTTGAACGTTGACCCTGTTTCCTGAATATATATAACAGTACATTTTTTTCCCTGTTTCTCCATTTGCTTTTAACCTCATAAAAGTCTATGACACAAAGACTATCCACTTGAACTGCTATATATATATACACTAATATGGCTATGAACTTTGAACTTAATGCTGACCTCTGACCTGATATGAGTCTAGTAAAGGCACAAAATAGTATCTACAAACTTATTCACCATTTTGGCGGTGAATTATTATATATCCGAGACTGGGTGTATATGCAACTCTCAGTACTATAGAATCTGGCAAATCAAATCATAAAAATACATATTTTACCTCGACATGACAACATACATCAAATGAATAGTATTACATAGTAAAGTAAGTTCACATCTCAATATCACCTTTGGTTTTTCTTATGTGTATCAGCTATAGCTACCTTTTCCAGTGGAGGAAATAAAAACATACAAGCAAACTACTCTGTAGAATGACAATAAAATATGGATTTTGGAGATTTGGTGAGCTGCTGACTGTTTGGATTTCTGATGTTGTGGCAAATGCTGCAGTTAAAAGAGATAAATGAACAAAAGATGAAACCAGTGGACTTCCTGAGTTGATGAGAGCCTCTAACTTCAAGGTCTCCTTGTTGCAAGCATCAACCTACACAAAAAGATATCAAGAAATACAAATGTATGAGTCACAACAATAATGGTATCATTTTATCTATGATGATGATGATGATTATCTGGCCAAAATTTGATAACTGATGTATCTTGGTAGAGTCACTACAGTTCACCTCATTTCTACATGTAAAAGTTATATGAGTGGGCTGAGAGAAAAAATTATAGGCCAAATGTTCATTATGCTGGTGCTAGCTAAGGAATGGTATTTGATTCACATATCTGTCAAAGTTTGACGAGTAGATGGTGTGAATAGGTAATAAGACCAGTTTGGTAGTAGCATGTTTATTTATGGATTCTAGTACGCTACCTCTAGTCTGTAAGGTATGCACGCCATGATGGGGCGCCCTCACACAGCGGTCAACCCATCTCACGTCGGGAAAGAGGAGGTCAGTGAGGGTGGAACGAAACAACATATCTTACAGTCTACCCTACCACTGGCCTACTGTGTTCAAGACTAGACTCTAAATAACTTGTCAGTCATCTCTCACAAATTGCATTATGGGTATAATTCAGTACTAAAATCTTACCTGTAAATTTGTAGGATTAGCTACAATTGGTACAACAAGCACTACTACATCTGCTTCAATACTTAGGTAACCATAGAGATCACACTCAGCCTGTGGACATAACAAAAGCGCTATTAAACATCATATATATACACACATTCTCTCGAGATCTCACCCACAAATGCACTCACATATACATAAATAACTTAAAATATATGGCTAAATGAAGGAATATTAATATAAGGAAATAACATTGTATTCTACTTGTTGTCCTCAAGTTTCCTCATGCCCATACAAGGCTTTAAAAACTTATTTCTGGTCTGTCATACGTTGTCCATAGCAACCAGTCTTACACAACAACAAACGTTTTCAAATTAAGACAGGTATGATAGGGTATGTCATACTTACAACAGAAATGTGTCTTCTTAATTCAATTAAAACTGTTTCTAATGACACTGGTTGTTTTAAAATGGCAGCCACCTCATCGGATACAAAAGTACTATACAGAATACGCAGCTGACCAGCTGTAATACAGAGTTATACACAGTAATTAATACAAATGATACCTACTGGCACAACTGAGATAGCTGGAAATAATAATAAAGTAATCACTGATTCCAGCATTGAACATGATGTTTACATTCGTTGAAAGCTCAAAAAGTCAAATATTGTGTCTTCTAGGATTTTACTAAACACAATTAATCATTTTTACCACTGAAGTATGTATACATGATTGAGAGAGAGAGAGAGAGAGAGAGTAATCATTTTTACCACTGAAGTATGTATACATGATTGAGAGAGAGAGAGAGAGAGAGAGAGAGAGAGAGAGAGAGAGAGAGAGAGAGAGAGAGAGAGAGAGAGATAGAGAGAAGAAGTGTGACATTACACTAAAATTCCTAGAATCTGTTTTATTTGGTGTTTATGAAGACAATAGACTTACCACATATAGGGCAGCATGCACCTGGTGGTACAATACCATTACATGATGCAATGTCCCACTTTGGACATTTCACTGTAGCACAGCGAGCAGTATCATTATCATCTGTAAAAATGAGAAAAAATAGTGATTTTTTAAACTCTGAACTGAAAAGAAAATGCCACACAGGGTAAGACATCAGTTCAAACTGCAGGTGATCAATTTAGGTGGTGCCCTCAACCAACAATAGCATATGAACTTTTGTTTTTGATTCTGCTTATATACGGAATATTGCATGTGCTGGAGATGAACTATCAAGTTGACTGTACCCAATGAGAAGATAACCTTACCATTAAGCTAAATAGCTCCCTCAACTCAACAAGTGCCACGAACTTTTGTTTTTACATTAATTCTACTCATATATAGCCAATAGATTAAAAGAATGAACACTGCAGATGAGTAGAAAAGTTGACTGTACCTGATAAGAAGCCAACTGCTTGACAAGGTCCATTGTAATCAATGGTTACTCTTTGGCTCCAAGCTGTACACTTGCTACTAAAAGTCTCCCCATTTTGACCACACACAGTCACAGCTAACTCTTCATTACAGGCTCTCTGTAAACAACAAGACAAACATGTCAGTTACCGACCACCACAGATATGTTAAGACAATAACATGTTACAACCTTGACATTTTTGGTGGACTTTTTCATATTTCTTTAGCTAATGAGCATGACCTGCTAAACTAACTTGGAACATCTGTGACATTCTAAATTTGTACAGTGACATTTTCACCTTCTTACCAAGACCTGTATATTCAAAGCTCTGCTGCTTGCACTTTTTACATTATATTAAATTTCTGACCATCATTAACATTTGGGCAATTCAATTTGCACAAGGACAATCTCATAAATATTGTTGCAACGCACAAAAAGAAACATCCATTCCAAATAACAAATGCAACCTTTCACAGGGCAGTTTCTAACTGAATGATAGACACACAGACAAACTCAAAGAAAGGCAAAACTTAACAAAGACAAACAAATACAATTGATAATTTGCAGAATAGTCAAACGAATGGCAAGCAACAAACCAATCACAAATAGTATATAAGATCATGTGATTACCTGACAGCGCCCTCTATAGGAGAGATGTTTCCCTCTCCGATATAGTGTACAAATATTTGGATGTTCCCTGCCATCTTTATCACAAACTGGTTCGTGAGCTTCCCCAGCACAACTAACAGAACTTGACACTGAATAAAAAAAATCAAAAACAGTTTTAGCATCCGAGATTATTTACGTAATCAACATACAATATCACTGAAAGAAAATAAAACTTTAGAACAATAGATTATAAAATCCATGTGTAAACATTGTTAGACACAGCAAAGAGACTGGTATATAACTCACCACATACATACTGTGTACACACTGTAGTACCAAGGCATGTGTGTCTTTTGGGTACACATTGTTGACCACCTGGACAAGGACTGGAATCACATGGGTCTTTGGATGAACATGAACCAATCTCAAATTCATTATCTGTTAGCCCAACACACCTATCAGAGAAAAAGCCATGACAATGAGAGGAAATAAAAAAAATAATGTGCTGAACTGTTCCCTGACACTGAAGTAAGTAAAACGACTGATATGCTGAAGGCAAATCATCCTAGGATATGTACAGACCAAACTCCAACAAAAAAGTAACATTTTGTGATTTAGTTATGAAGTTAATATAAGGATTTGAAGTTTAAGTTCAAATGTGTCTTGGGGACTAACTTCCATGAAAATCAAAGTTCTTAAATTCTCTCCAAACTTTGCCACAAGAAAACTTTGTTCCTGGTCCTTCTTGAAATAAGGAAAGAAATTGTGACGTTCACCTTCTGTTTTCAAGGAATTGTATTTTCCCATAGAGTTAAGACAAATGGTGGCCATATTGGATTCTAAAATAACTAAATTTTTATATCATCTTGACAGCTAAATCAAAAATTAACACAGTGACCCCAACAGTAAAAATTTAAAGAGTTTATTTCCAAGACACATTCATTTGATAATTCATACCTTGCTATATGTGCATTGGGATATGTTCTGCCATTAATTCCACATACTGGAATCAACTCATCCGGACTATCACACGGCAAACCAGTATATCGTCTTCTCTCTTCATCTGTACTTTCATCAGATATGCATTGTCGTAATGAACAGATCAATTCACCAGAATAACATGAACAAATATTGCAGTCCACATGGAAGTGAGTGTGGTGATCTGAAAGTCAACCAATCACAATAATATAATCATTTCTGAAGAATTGATGCATCATCATTCAAGATGGAGTCCAATCAACATCCTATGATGCATATATACAGCATTTTATAGAAATTGTTATAGTTTGAAGGTACTTAACACTTATTCTACAAGCATTCTTATCAGTGCAAAAGAATTTCAAGGCTAAGAATGACATCTTGCATCTAAAAATTGTCGTGAAAGACATTTTTTCCACTTTTTCACAGAGGAAAAATAATCAAAAAATATGTCAATGAAATGTTTTGTGTAACACTATATACTGTTTATACAATGTGCCAGACTATGTACAGAATCTCATCATCAGGAAATAATTGCTGTCAAAAATGTACAGAATGTTTTCGTAGGCAACATTTCTATTTATCAGAAACCAGACCAAAAATCTACAGAATTTTCTAGTAGGGAAAATATTGAGTTTCATAGTCATTAGTTATGGAATGTTTCTTGCAGGATAACTTACCTTTGATTTGTCCTCCTTCCTTACACTTCAATGATGTATCGACACACAAGACAAAATCACAATCTTCAAGTAAGTTGTTACTTCCACACTGACATACTTTGAAACAACCAGGTTGTATGGAGTCCAAGTCTGGGATCTGGACATAACTACCTTGTGGTACCAGAAATTTGGATGCTTCACCAAGCTTACATCCTGTAATAATGACAAGAATATTACTTTTTTATAATTATAATACTTCACCACTCTGTGCTCAAAGCATTTTAATTATTACCTTGGCATGGATAGTGGCACAACGGCTCTTTATACTTCAATATATACATATTACAGTTGTTTCCTCATCATCTTTTCCATGTTGTCCCATCACTTGGACAGCGTCTTATGATTCCGCCAAATTCATGTTCACATAGTTTTGAACTTACTTGAAAATGTAGAAGTAAGATACAGTCATTTTCCTCAGCACAATATTCCGTGTGAAAGTTTTGTTTCTCTTTTGTATCGCTCTTTCTTGTATTTTCACTTTAAAAACTGTGAAATAGACATTTAGTACACATACCTGATGCACATGAGTGGTCATAACATACATCAGTATAATCACATGTATGTCTGTTAATTTGACATAATTGATGTAGTCCAGCTGTCTCATTAGAACATGGATTAGAATGACATGGTACATTCACTTCATGCATTCTCTCATCACGAGTACTTGGAGCTGGAAAAACAAAGAGAAACGTTATAAAACAGTCTTTAGTTTGTCAAATAGACAAAGACCATTACTACTACAGGGAATGCAGACTGAGATGTAGGAAGGCCAGAACTTCAGGAATTTGTATGAATTCAAAGTAAAGAATAAGATATTATGGTTCCCAATCTCATATGATTAAATTAAATTCTGTTGATTTGAGCCAAACTGCAAATAAACTTGCGAATACCAATAACTTCAAGACTGACTAATCTATTTATCATTATCATTTCATTTTTTTCTCTCTGAATATCTTTTTGTAAAGTGCAGGATGTAACTTCTTTTTAATTGTAATTCTTTGAATATATTTGTTCATGATTTACTATTATTATTAATATGCAAATATGTAATAATTACGGACGAATGATTTTTAACACATGGAGTCTACACTTACAAGTATAAATACATTGAAAATTCCATAGAATGTACTCGGTGTAGATAGCATTTTGACTGACAATACCATTATCAAGATGATGGTAAACTTCTCAAAGAACAGCAAGGAAAACTAAAGAAAACACTTACAGACACAGGCTGTCATCTATGTAGAATTACTGATGTAGCAATGACTGCAAAGTATTTATAACAATTTTCTTCCTCTTATTCAAACCAAAGAATAATTTTAAAAATAAAGACTCAGACCCAGAATTCCAATATTTACTAGATATGATGGACACAATTAAAGTAGAACCTGCTACTATCTGTAAAGAGTTAGAAAGAGACCAAGATACAGAAATATAAGAACTGTGTATCAACTCACCAAGGTAGTTTTGTAGTGAGAGACATGGTGCAGAGTCATCACTGGGTGACATCATTGTACATAGACTCTCTGGTGTTTGGTAGGCATCATGACGTGAATGATCCAGGCAATCGCTTAGAATTGATATACAGTCAGATCTGAGATTAAAACACAAAATAAACAGTAATTTAAAATATTTCATTAAAAAAATCTTATAAAGGCACTCCATTTATATACACTGTATGAATTACGTCATATTACAAATCAAATAATTTACTCTAGCTGATATATTATCTTCATACTTATTCTTTCGTTTTTTAAATTTCCTCCAAGTGAAATTTTGTGTGTCCATATACTGGACATAGGTCCATGTTTGATCAGTAAAAACAGTTATTGTTATCATCTCACTAAACTTGAAGTTTAATTGAGGCTAATAAAAACTAAAAACTGGGCAAGATCCCTGCTGTACAAAGTCAAAGTGATTAATTGGACAAGGAGGAAGGCATAAGTTTATCTGCAATTTGACTGACTGAAATGTGTTTGCAATTTCCATAATTTCAACATTAAGTGTTGGAATATTAGAATCAATCTTCTTGAAAAAATATTTTTTTGGGTGCAAAATTAGTCGAAGATTGAAACCATTTTAGTACTGCACACAATGTGGGACTAAATTCCAAATTTTTCATTTGGACAAAGCTGTTGACTGTATTAACGGCCCACATTTTTTTAGTCGCCAAACTTGTTTGTTTGTCTGTCTTTTTGTTGGACAAAAAACTTTGATATGAATACTCTTCAGATTCTACACAGACATAGTGAAAACTTACTTGCATATGAGATTAGCATGAGATTTACTATGACATGGTTTTATTTGTAGAGCACAAGCTATAGCCTTCCACATATCTGGTTGACACTGTCGTATATCCAACACTTGTATCTTAGTCTCTAAGAATCTCAAATCAATAGTCCCTTCTTGCCATAGACTCATATCGTCTTCTGCTCCTTGATCTGATCTAGACGTGCAGCTGCGGAAAAATTCTGTTGGTCTGCAGAGAGTGAAGAGAAAAGTACTATTAATACACCAATTGAAGGAAAAAAATCAGTTGATTTGTAAAGAATGAAAGAGTACTGATGTAGTGAAGTAAGGTTAATTGTAATGGGCTTATCTGCATACCCTACAGGAGTGCCATTGTTAGGCTATGATAATAAGACACTTATGGCTTGGTTTGTATTTACCGACTACTGGATTAAAAATGATAAACTCCTACTCTATCAGAATTATGAACCATGAATACATTCAGACTAGATTTTGACAAAATGGAATTTGTTAGATGCACAACAAAATAGAATGTGTGATTGTGTATACAATGCCTATTAGAATGCTGAGCTTCGTTATAGCCACCTTTCACACGTTTTCCACTAAATATTAAAGTGAAACTGCTATAATCAGCAAGCATGGTGTACTGATGCTACAGTTCTTATTAATGAAAAATTAATTTTCAACTCAAAAGGAAAACTTGTAAAATGTTGACACGATTAGAAATTTCATAATTATGAACCCAGCGTCCATGAATAATTGTTCTCAAAAATTTTTAGTTACTGATCACAGTAATTCAGGCCAAAATTCTGTAACACAACCCTCCAAAGTACTTTAAAGTAATATGACAATAATTTACCTTCCGTTGAAATTCTGGCAGTAAGTCAGACCTGTACAGCCAAGTTCACATGGTTCTTGAACTGAAAATAACAAATTATTGGCATGGTTTGATTCACACAAATTATACAAAACTAAATTCTGATATGCTTTGTATTACTTGTTAGTAAGAATAGTAATAGTGATAGAACTTCACAATCACTGCCAAGTCCTAAACTGGTCATTTTTAAGAGTAAAATCTGCATGATGTGTTACTTTTTGTACAATATTAATACCTTACTTGTTACTGTAGTGTAGTATAGCAATGCCCAATGAGTAAACACAACGTAATACTGTGCACTGGGTAATAACAGAACTATGACAAGTATGCATGCAATACACACAAAACAAACAAGCCACATACAACTCTGGTTAACACCATGACATGATGAAAACAGCAAATCTATTGATTTGGGCTGTGATGTAGAAATGACTTACCATCAGCAATACATCTTAGTAACTCAGTCTCTTTTGGTTGATACTGACACCTTGTGTCAAACTCATTCCAATCGTCCAATCTAGTTGTATGAAGCTGAAATACAGTAGAGGTAAAAGTTGCTAAAAGTCTGGTTTGTTAAAGATGGTAGGTAAGTACATGTACAATCTACCTAGTATGTCTTTCAGGTATTGTAGCATTGTTGTTGTTGTTGTTGTTGTTGTTGTTGTTGTTGTTGTTGTTGTTGTTATAAGCCAGCTAAATGTTACATATTGTCAATTTTGGGTAACATGCATGTAGATACCATGCCACACAGGGTTGCTACATCATATCTGTACTCCCTAGTCTAGTGACTATAATTGCTATTATATCACATTTGTACTCCCGAAGCCAGGGACTATGATTGCAACATTTCATTTGTACTTTCTGAGCTTGTGAATATATTTTAACCCCTTAAGTCAGTAAATATGATTGCTACATTACAAATATACTCCCTAAGCCAATGAATAAGATCACTTTACTAACCACAGCTGTACTACCTAAGCCAGTGATTATGATAACTACTGTACTTTCTAAGTCTGTGCATATATTTCTACTCCTTTAGCTAGTGAATATGTTGTTACATTACATCCATAACTATTGTAGCAAATTATTTATTTACATGCTAGAAAAATAACAACAATAAATTTGATCTCTTACCTTTCTACACAGATCTCTGCATTCTATAGTGACTGCCTTAGAACAACATTGTAACTGAGCACCATCCAAAGCTACATTACCAAGAACAGCATCATCATTCAAATCGGTGTTACCTAGCAACCATACAAGCAGAGATTTTGTTTACTTATTAGTTTGCATCAATGACAATATGGATTGCATTCAAAAACTGCAGATTGACAAATAGACGTGATTTTATCATCTCTTGTTTTACAATATATCCCTTCTCTGTTTAATACTGGGGTTCAAACCCTTAGCAAAAAACACAGCAGACTGCACCATGTAAGTGAATGGCAGTTGAGCATATGCTGCAGTCAGCCTCCACCAACCGGATTTGTACATCACATTGACAGAGTTGAAAACTATAATGAAATGTTTGAATACCTGAGTTCCATATAAAACACTGCCATAGAGGATTCTGTGGTAGAGGAAGCCCACATTTTTCCGTCAAGCCATCCATGATGTCAGAGTCTTTGACCATTGTTCGTAGGACATGTTGGCAGGCTTCTCTACACTCATCATCACCGGCAAAGTCACAACAGTGTAAACCTAACACAGAAAATAAAACAACAAGTCATTGAAAATGTGACCTTCTATTGATACAGAAATACTTTGACCTTTCATTGAATTATTACCATTGACCTTTAATGACCTCAGAAATACTTTGAACTTTGACCTCCTCAGTGTTTCAGTGTTGACCTCTTTCATGCTTGGAATCACTCCCAGTTATTTTCTTTTTTATGCAGACGTACACAAATAAACACAACCACACATTTCTACAAGAATCAGTATCAACCTGTGGTGACTTTGGAAAAACTTAATTTGAACTGTTTCTCAGCATTAACTTTCACCTTTCATTTTACCAAAGAAACACTTTTAAACTTTTCCTCTCAACTCTTAAAACATTGGGAACAGGAGGTATTCAATTTTATTGTATATTAACATACTTTCGGTAGGATCTTTGACAGGTAACGATGCCGTGTAGTTGTTAACACAGACAACTACTTCTGGTAGATTCTCCTCTCTAACACAATAGTTGTGCATGGTGATTTCATCTTCACTGCTGGGGTAGTCCATTTCAAACATACTTTGACATTTACTCCAGCACTGTGATCCGATTGGTGCTTGGTTGCAACAATGTTGCTGTCCTGAAAATGAGAATAGACAGTGTCATTGGATGGTCAGACTATAGCAGACTAGACAGTCACCAATGTGCGAAGTTCAAATCTAACCAAATACCAGGCTGGGATATGGCGGATGTGTTTTCACACTGACACAACAATTCAACAAAAATAAACATTGGCCATGGTAGAACTGTGCAACTGTACACTCAAGATGATGCTGACAAGATGTTGGTAAAAATGTTTGATTTGCTTCCAAGAATTTTTTAACTCTGTGAGTAGAAATTTTTATTACTAGAGTAATTTGTATAGGCCTCAAGGCAGGTGTTTGTATTTAGGGTTCCAAAACCTATTTGTAAAAACACTGCAATGTTGCTACAAACTTTGTTCTATAAATAGCATGTGAAACTGAGTAATATGCAAAATAATTAGTTTTAAAAAAATATATAATTCTCTGGTTTCAGATTTTAATTCAAGAGTTGGAATTCCATACTTACTTTCATATTTAGTTAAACAGATCATAAGTGTTTCCTGCAAACAGAATCAAATGACAACAGATTATTATGGTTTCTTTTAAATAGAAAATAAAAATGAAAATGAAGCCAGAAAACAGTGACGCTAGGAGTAAACACACAAAATAACATACACTCTTTTAGAAAGAAATGAACATAGAATACATACACGTTGTTAAAAATTGTCTTACACGGACAGAAATAATGGCTTATGACCTGTTTGCTTAATGTGTTTCTGTGCCGGCATGTGTGTATATGCTTTATATGAATGTGTGTGCATGCACACTTGTGCACATGTATTACTGATGTGCAGTCATCTCATCATATCACCCACTGGACTCTAGAGGGCGCCCTCTATGTATGAAAACATCAGCATGCTGTTCTGAAGAGATGTATAGGTCCCTGCATTGATAGGTATGCACAAAAGAAATGCTTGAAAGTATTGAAGCATGCATCAATAAATAGAATAATTTAAGACACTGTTCATGTGAAATTTAATAAAACAATCAATAATTTATATATATATATCACTAAATAAATACACATGCACCAGTGCAAGTTGGCAGATACAGAGGATAATTTAAAACGACATAAATCGTAGTTACAATAGT